>NC_042958.1:44047575-44252575 GCF_901001165.1 Salmo trutta
ACCGGACGCACCGGGCTGTGCGGGCGCACTGGCGACACAGCGCGCAACTCCGCATACCATGGCTCCTCCTCCAGATCTTCCCTCTGCAGGTCCTCAATCAACCGCCTCATCTCCATCTCTTCCTCCGCCGTCATCCCTCACGAGAGCAGTGGTCTGGGCTCTTCCTCTGCCCTTCCGGACCACCCCATTAGCCCCCCCCCAAAAAAAATTATCTTGGGGGTGTTTTCCGGGCCTCCTCGACCGCCGCCTGCGACTCCGTCTACCGGCTGGCTTTACCTCCTCGACCTGGGAATCCTTCCGCCAGGGTCCTTTCCCCGACATGATCTCCTCCCAGGTCCAGAACTCCTTCCCCTCGCGAGCCCATCTCTCGCGCTCCTTTTCCTCCCGCTGCTTGGTCCTGGTTCGGTGGGGTGTTCTGTAACGTTCGTCGCCTGGTGACGAGGAAGCGGACCAAAACGCAGCTGGGAGCGAACACATGTTTATTCAACACCATGGAATTAAACATGTACACAAAATTCAAGAAAAATACCGATACGTTACTTGCTCAAACAAAGAGACAACACCCCACAAACAGCGTGGGGAAAACAGCAACTTAAATGTGATCCCAATCAGAGACAATTAGCGACAGCTGTCTCTAATTGGGAATCGACAGAACCCAACATAGAAATAACCCACCTAGAGCCTACACAAGGCTAAAACGTAAACAAAACACAAACCAAGGAAAAATACCTAACATGACACACCCTGACCCAATATACCCGAGTTCACCTGGTCAGGGCGTGACAATTAGACCATTTTCCTGTCCTGCTAAGCATGAAAAATGGAACGAGTACTTTTGGGTGTCAGAGAAAATGTATGGAGTAAAAAGTACATTATTTTCTTTAGGAATGTAGTGAAGTAAAAGTGAAAGATGTCAAAAATATAAATTGTAAAATAAAGTACAGATAACCCCCAAAACGACTTAAGTAGTACTTACAAGTATTTTTACTGAAGTACTTTACACCACTGGTCACTACGATATGTTCCAAATAGCACCTTATTCCCTTCGTAGTGAATTACGTTTTATCAGGTCCCAAAGGGCTCTGGTGAAAGGTATTGCACTATATAGGGTTTAATAGGGTGCCATTTTGGATGAATCCCTACTTTACCGTCTGATTTGATCTTCACCAATGCCAAAGGGAATCAGTGGAAAGTAACGGCTACATTTTAGTCTCAAAGTCTTTAAATTTAGTGATCTTTATATTTAGTGATCAGTGGTGTCCTTGGTTGTGCTGGTGGAGGCGCTAGAGGAACTCCTCTGCTCTACCGGCGCTCCATAGTCTGTAGGACGTGATCCATAGCGGTGCCGAGATGTTGTGGACGCGCTCCTCAACCCTTAGTAACGGGGTAACTGCTCCTGCTGACTCCATTTTGGGGTGCATGTTTCTGTCAGGCTGTGGGTAACTGGTGCATGGAATCAGGCGGAGGAGAGCAGAGATGAGTGTGCAAGGTAATTTATTCCAAACGCCTCCCGAACAAGGAGAGGGACTGACTTCGGCAGAAGTTGTGACAGCCTTAGACCGCTGCACCACTCGGGAGGCCCCTGTGATCTTTATTTTTTTTTACCAGAGAAGATATATTGAGACATATGTCTCTTTTTCAAATGTGCCCTGCACAATACAACACATAAATATATAAAAAATAAAAAAAGTTTTACACATTTAATAAATTGCAATAAAAATCTAAAATACATAAGTATTCAGACTGTTTGCTATGACACTCGAAATTGAGCTCAGGTGCTGTTTCCATTGATCATCCTTGAGATGTTTATACAACTTGAAGTCCACCTGTGGTAAATTCAATTGATTGGACATTATTTGGAATGGTACACACCTGTCTAACACAGTGGCCTCCATCATTCTTAAATGGAAGAAGTTTGGAACCACCAAGACTCTTCCTACAGCTGGCCATCCAGCCAAACTAAGCAATTGGGGGAGAAGGGCCTTTGTCACTGAGGTGACCAAGAGCCCGATGGTGGAGATAGAACATCCTTCCAGAAGGACAACCATCTCTGCAGCACTCCACCAATCAAATCTTTATCGTAGAGTGGCCAGACGGAAGCCACTCAGTACAAGGCACATGACAGCCCACTTGGAGTTTGCCAAAAGGCACCTAAAGGACTCTCAGACCATGAGAAACAAGATTCTCTGGTCTGATGAAATTAAGATTGATATATTTAGCCTGAATGCCAAGCGTCACATCTGGAGGAAACCTGAAACCATCCCTATGGTGAAGCATGGTGGTGGTAGCATCATGCTGTGGGGATGTTTTTCAGCGGCAGGGACTGAGAGACTAGTCCGGATTGAGGGAAAGATGAACAGAGCAAAGTACAGAGAGATCTTTGATGAAAACCTGCTCCAGAGCGCTCAGGACCTCAGACTGGGGCGAAGGTTCACTTCGACCCTAAGCACACAGCCAAGACAACGTAGGAGTGGCTTCGGGAAAAGTGTCTAAATGTCCTTGAGTGGCCCAGCCAGAGCCCGGAATTGAACCCAATTGAATATCTCTGCAGAGACCAATAGCTCTGCAGTGAATCTCCCTATCTAACCTGACAGAGCTTGAGAGGATCTACAGAGAAGAATGGGAGAAACTCCCATGTAGCATCATACCCAAGAAGGCTCGAGGCTGTAATTGCGGCCAAAGGTGCTTCAACAAAGTAAAGCGTCTGAATGCAGTGCCTTGCAAAAGTATTCACCCCACTTGGCGTTTTTTCTATTTTGTTGCATTACAACCTGTAATTTAAATGGATTTTTATTTGGATTTCATGTAATGGACATACACAAAATAGCCCAAATTGGTGAAGCGAAATGAAAAAAATGACTTGTTTAAAAGCCCCTAAATAAGATCTGGTGCAACTAATTACCTTCAGAAGTCACATAATTAGTTAAATAAAGTCCACCTGTGTTCAATCTAAGTGTCACATAATCTGTCAGATGAACTCAGTATATATACACCTGTTCTGAAAGGCCCCAGAGTCTGCAACACCACTAAGCAAGGGGCACCACCAAGCAAGCAGCATCATGAAGACCAAGGAGCTCTCCAAACAGGTCATGGACAAAGTTGTGGAGAAGTACAGATCAGGGTTATGTTATAAGAAAACATCTGAAACTTTGAACATCCCACGGAGCACCATTAAATCCATTATTAAAAAATGGAAAGAATATGGCACCCCAACAAACCTGCCAAAAGAGGGCCGCTCACCAAAACTCACAGACCAGGCAAGGAGGGCATTAATCAGAGAGGCAACAAAGAGACCAAAGATAACCCTGAAGAAGCTGCAAAGCTCCACAGTGGAGATTGGAGTATCTGTCCGTAGGACCACTAGGCCGTACACTCCACAGAGCTGGGATTTACGGAAGAGTGGCCAGAAAAAGCCATTGCTTAAAGAAAAAATAAGCAAACACGTTTGATGTTCGCCAAAAGGCATGTGGGAGCCTCCCCAAACATATGGAAGAAGGTAATCTGGTCAGATGAGACTAAAATTTAGCTTTTTGGCCATCAAGGAAAACACTGTCTGGTGCCAACCCAACACCTCTCATCACCCTGAGAACACCATCCCCACAGTGAAGCATGGTGGTGGCAGCATCATGCTGTGGGGATGTTTTTCATCAGCAAGGACTGGGAAACTGGTCAGAATTGAAGGAATGATAGATGGTACTAAATACAGGGACATTCTTGAGGGAAACCTGCTTCAGTCTTCCAGAGATTTGAAACTGGGACGGAGGTTCACCTTCCAGCAGGACAATGACCCTAAGCATACTGCTAAAGCAACACTCAAGTGGTTTAAGGGGAAACATTTAAATGTTTTGTAAAGGCCTAGTCAAAGCCCAGACCTCAATCCAATTGAGAATCTGTGGTATGACTTAAAGATTGCTGTACACCAGCAGGAACCCATCCAACTTGAAGGAGCTGGAGCAGTTTTGCCTTGAAGAATGGGCAAAAATCCCAGTAGCTAGATGTGCCAAGTTTTTATAGAGACATATCCCAAGACACTTGCAGCTGTAATTGCTGCAAAAGGTGGCTCTACAAAGTGTTGACTTTGGGGGGGTGAATAGTTATGCACTCTTTTCAGTTTTTTTGTCTTATTTCTTGTTTGTTCCACAAGAAAAAATATTTTGCATCTTCAAAATGGTAGTCATGTTGTGTAAATCAAAAGATACAAACCCCCCCAAAAACTATTTTAATTCCAGGTTTTAAGGCAACAAAATAGGAAAAATGCCAAGGGGGGTGAATACTTTTGCAAGGCACTGTTCCTATGTAATTGTGAAATGTCATTATTTATTATTTGTTTTTATAAATTTGGGAAAATTATCTAAAAACCTTTTTTGCTTTGTCATTAGGGGGTATTGTGTGTAGATTGATAAGGGGCATATGTTTTCAACAACATCTAAGCACTGAAATTTAACAAAACGCTCCCACAATCATCTTATGAATTTCTTTCAACTGATTATCAGTCAGGGCAGTACATGTTGAGTGCCCTTCTCTATAAGCAAGCTGAAAGTCTGTTGTTAATTTGTTTACAGTAAAATTGCATTGTATTTGGTCAAACACATTTTTTTCAAACAGTTTGCTAAGAGCTGGCAGCAAGCTGATATGTCTGCTGTTAAAACCAGTAAAGGCCACTTTACCACTCTTGGGTAGCTGAATTACTTTGGCTTCCCTCCAGGCCTGAGGTTAAAGACTTTCCTCTAGGGTCAGATTAAAAATATGACAGATAGGAGTGGCTATAGAGTCAGCTACCATCCTCAGTAGATTTCCATCTAAGTTATCAATGCCAGGAGGTTTATCATTATTGATCGATGACAATCATTTCTCCACCTCTCTCACACAAACGTTATAAAATTCAAACGTACAATGCTTTTTTGTCATTATTCGTTTTTATATGCATGATTACGATGGCTCACTGTTCGTTGTTGGAATCTCTAAGTTTGCCCACTTTGTAAATGAAGTAATCATTATATATTATATATATATATATATATATATATATATATATATATATATATATTATCATGACACAAGATGAGACCCAGATGTAGACACAGGAGGCAGATGGTTGGAGTCTTACAATGTTTATTAATCCAATAGAGTAAAGCAAGAGAGTGGTCGTGGACATGCAAAAAGGTTCAAAACAAGTTCAGAGTCCAAAAGGTACCGAAGCACAGGCAGAATCAAGGTCAGGGCATGCAGGATGATCAGGCCGGTGGGGAAGTAGTCCAGAGACAGGCAGGGGTCAAAACCAGGAAAACTAGCAAAAAGAGAATATCAAAAGGAGTACAGGGAAAAACACGCTGGTTGATTTGAACATACAAGACAAACTTGCATAGAGAGACAGGAAACACAGGGATAAATATTACAGTGATTACTATTATTTGACCATGCTGGTCATTTATGAACATTTGAACATCTTGGCCAAGTTCTGTTATAATCTCCACCCGGCACAGCCAGAAGAGGACTGGCCACCCCTCATAGCCTGGTTCCTCTCTAGGTTTCTTCCTAGGTTCTGGCCTTTCTAGGGAGTTTTTCCTAGCCACCGTGCTTCTACACCTGCATTGCTTGCTATTTGGGGTTTGAGGCTGGGTTTCTGTACAGCACTTTGATATATCAGCTGATGTAAGAAGGGCTATATAAATACATTTGATTTGATTTGATAAATACACTGGGGAAAATAAACGACAGCTGGAGAGGGTGGAGACAATCACAGGAACAGGTGAAACAGATCAGGGCGTGACATAATCATGATCCACAATAGTATTGAAGACATCTTCAATAAGGATGAATGATAAATCAAGTTCAGATATAGCTGAAATATACATTTGTCACCTTACTGTTGCAGTAAATATTCAGAATAGCTTTCTGAGATAAACTTTGTCTGTACATCTGTTATTAGAAGCACTATAGTCTAATAACTATGCAGTATTCGACACATACATTTATTCTTTTTGAAAATGTTAATTTTATATCCCAATTTTTGTGTATTTCAGGACAATATAAATAGTGGGCCAATTTGAGAATTCTTTGAGAGATTTTTTTTTTTTATTGTATTTTATTTAACCTTCATTTAACTAGGCAAGTCAGTTAAGAACAAATTCTTATTTACAATGATTACCAAACCCTGACGACGCTGGGCCAATTGTGAGCCGTCCTATGTGACTCCCAATCACGGCTGGTTGTCTGTAGTGATGCCTCTAGCACTGAGATGCAGTGCCTGCAGACCGCTGCGCCACTCGGGAGCATAGTGTATTCAGAATAGAAAAGAATAGATTGGTTGCGTAGACAGAGACTGTGTTTAAACCACAAAGCAACCAATGCTCTTAAAGTAAGACGCTCTGAGCCTTCTAATCCCTTTTAAGAATACTAGGAGCATTTGGCCATTTGTTTAATTCAATCGTATCCTCTGATATCTGTTAGAGCAAATATGCAGACGGTATTCTCTTCTTTGCTTTGCCTAAAAAAGACAATGTTGTAATCTAGTGTACCTCGTCTAATGTGTGTAATGTACCCTTTGGCAAAGCCAGGGAAATGTTTACACTAGTTTGAAAAGGTAATATAGACACTGGGGGGGGGGGGGGTTGTCTACAAGCCTAAATCATTTTGGTCTCCAGTAGGATATCTTTAGCCTGAAATCCAGTCCGTTTGTGCTAACCTTCCACTCCTGGTACTATGTGTCATTTGACAAGAGTGGCAAGGAGTGGAATGATAGCTAAACAAACTGGTACCCAGGCTAAAGATATCCTACTAGAAACCAAAATGATTTAGGCTTGTAGACAAACCCCCACAGTGTCTATATTACCTTTTCAAACTAGTGTAAACATTTCCGTGGCTGAAGTCAAATAGTCAACATAAACTTTGTCCAATTACACATTCATTTCCCTCATGTCAGTGCAGTAGGTAGCTTGTCATAGTCCCTAACCTTCAGATGACTGTTGTTGTATATCTTATGGAAAGCAGTGTACTAGTTGGTACACACCCCTCTCTCTTTAGAATATCATGTGCCTTTAATGCCTTTCTTCCTAACTGGAAGTAGATTTACATAATGCCTTTCTTCCTAACTGGAAGTAGATTTACATAATGCCTTTCTTCCTAACTGGAAGTAGATTTACATAATGCCTTTCTTCCTAACTGGAAGTAGATTTACATAATGCCTTTCTTCCTAACTGGAAGTAGATTTACATAATGCCTTTCTTCCTAACTGGAAGTAGATTTACATAATGCCTTTCTTCCTAACTGGAAGTAGATTTACATAATGCCTTTCTTCCTAACTGGAAGTAGATTTACATAATGCCTTTCTTCCTAACTGGAAGTAGATTTACATAATGCCTTTCTTCCTAACTGGAAGTAGATTTACATAATGCCTTTCTTCCTAACTGGAAGTAGATTTACATAATGACTTTCTTCCTAACTGGAAGTAGATTTACATAATGCCTTTCTTCCTAACTGGAAGTAGATTTACATAATGCCTTTCTTCCTAACTGGAAGTAGATTTACATAATGCCTTTCTTCCTAACTGGAAGTAGATTTACATAATGCCTTTCTTCCTAACTGGAAATATATTTACATAATGCCTTTCTTCCTAACTGGAAGTGTAGATTTACATAATGCCTTTCTTCCTAACTGGAAGTAGATTTACATAATGCCTTTCTTCCTAACTGGAAGTGTAGATTTACATAATGACTTTTTTCCTAACTGGAAGTGTAGATTTACAGTGCCTTCAGAAAGTATTCACACCTCTTGACTTTTGTCACATTTTGTTGTGTTATAGGCCTGAATTTAAAATGGATTAAATTTAGATTTTTTGGGTTTCTGACCTTCACACAATACCCCATAATGTCGAAGTGGATAATAATGTTAATTATTAATGATGTTAATAATACCCCATAATGTCGATTATGTTTTTAGAAATGTTTAGAAATGAATGAAAAATTATACAGTAACTATTCAAGCCTAAATAAGTTCAGGAGTTAAAATGTGCTTAACAAGTCACAGAATAAGTTGCATGGACTCACTCTGTGTGCAATAATATCATGTAACATGATTTTTGAATGACTACCTCATCTCTGTACCCCACACATACAATTATCTGTAAGGTCCCTCAGTCGAGCAGTGAATTTTAAACACAGATTCAACCAATTGAACACGACCCTCCTTTTCCTGTAGTCCACGATCAGCTCCTTTGTCTTGCTGACATTCGTGGAGAGGTTGTTGTTCTGGCACCACACTGTCAGGTCTCTGACCTCCTCTCTATAGGCTGTCTCATCATCATCGGTGATCAGGCCGACCGCAGTTATGTTGTCAGCAAACTTAATGATGGTGTTGGAGTTGTGCGCAAACGGGGAGTACAGGAGGGGACTGAGCACGCACTTCTGAGGGGCCCCCATGTTGAGGATCAGCGTGGAGGATGTGTTGTTGCCTACCCTCACCACCTGGGGGCATCCCGTCAGGAAGTTCAGGATCCAGTTGCAGAGGGAGGTGTTCAGTCTCAGGGTCCTTAGCTTAGTGATGAGCTTCGCGGGCACTATGCTGTTGAACGCTGAGCTGTCGTCAATGAACAGCATTCTCACGTAGGTGTTCCTTTTGTCCAGGTGGGAAAGTGCAGTGTGGAGTGCAATAGAGATTGCGTCATCTGTGGAACTGTTGAGGGCGGGGCGGTATACAAATTGGAGTGGGTCCAGGGTTTCTGGGATGATGGTGTTGATGTGAGCCATGACAAGCCTTTCAAAGCATTTCATGTCTACAGATTTGAGTACCAAGGGGCGGTAGTCATTTAGGCAGGTTACCTTGGCGTTCTTAGGCACAGGGACTATGGTGATTTCCTTGAAACATATACAAATTACAGACAGGGTCAGAGAGAGCATGATCATACAGTCATCCGGAACAGCTGGTGCTCTCACGCATGGTTCAGTGTTACTTGCCTCGAAACGAGCATAGAAGGTATTTAGCTCGTCTGGCAGGCTCACGTCACTGGGCAGATCTCTGCTGAGTTTTCCTTTGTACTTCCAGTTTGAGTTTTTGCTTGTAACCAGAAATCAGGAGGATATAATTATGGTCCCATTTGCCAAATGGAGGGCGAGGGGAGAGCTTTGTATGTGTCTCTGTGTGTGAAGTAAGGTGATCTAGAGTGTTATCCCTCTAGTTGTGCAGGTGACATGCTGGTAGAAGTGAGGTAAAACATAATTCAGTTTTACTGCATTAAAATCACCGGCCACTAGGAGTGCTGCCTCTGGATGAGCATTTTCGTGTTTGCTTACTTCTGACCAGAGCCCTATGGACCCCTATTCCCTATATAGAGCACTACTTCTGACCAGAGTCCTATGGACCCCTGTTCTCTATATAGAGTACTACTTCTGAACAGATTCCTATGGAGCCATATGGGCCCTAGTGAAAAGTAGAGCACTATATACAGTTGAAGTCGGAAGTTTACATAGGTTGGAGTCATTAAAACTCGTTTTTCAACCACTCCGCAAATTTCTTGTTAACAAAGTCTAGTTTTGGCAAGTCGGTTAGGACATGTACTTTGTGCATGGCACAAGTCATTTTTCCAACAATTGTTTACAGACAGATTATTTCACTTATTATTCACTGTATCACAATTCCAGTGGGGCAGAAGTTTACATACACGAAGTTGACTGTGCCTTTCAAAAGTTTGGAAAATTCCAGAAAATGTCATGGCTTTAGCAGCTTCTGAGGCTAATTGACATAATTTGAGTCAATTGGAGGTGTACCTGTGGATGTGTTTCAAGGCCTACCTTGGGAAAATCAAAAGAAATCAGCCAAGACCTCAGAAAAAAAATTGTAGACCTCCACAAGTCTGGTTCATCCTTGGGAGCAATTTCCAAACGCCTAAAGGTACAACGTTCATCTGTACAAACAATTGTACGCAAGTATAAACACCATGGGACCATGCAGCCGTCATACCGCTCAGGAAGGAGACACGTTCTGTCTCCTAGAGATGAACGTACTTTGGTGCGAGAAGTGCAAATCAATCCAAGAACAACAGCAAAGGACCTTGACAAGATGCTGGAGGAAACAGGTACAAAAGTATCTATATCCACAATAAAACGAGTCCTATATCGACATAACCTGAACGTCCGCTCAGCAAGGAACAAGCCACTGCTCAAAAACTGCCATAAAAAAGCCAGACTACGGTTTGCATCTGCACATGAGGACAGATCGTACTTTTTTGAGAAATGTCCTCTGGTCTAATGAAACAAAAATAGAACTGTTTGACCATAATGACCATCGTTATGTTTGGAGGAAAAAGGGGGAGGCTTGCAAGCCGAAGAACACCATCCCAACCGTGAAGGACGGGGGTGGCGGCATCATGTTGTGGGGGTGCTTTGCTGCAGGAGGGACTGGTGCACTTCACAAAATAGATGGCATCATGAAGTATGAAAATTACGTGGATTTATTCAAGCAACATCTCAAGACATCAGTCAGGAAGTTAAACTTGATCGCAAATGGGTCTTCCAAATGGACAATGACCCCAAGCATACTTCCAAAGTTGTGGCAAAATGGCTTAAGGACAACAAAGTCAAGGTATTGGAGTGGCCATCACAAAAGCCCTGACCTAAAACCTATGCAAAATTTGTGGGCAGAACTGAAAAAGCGCATGCGAGCAAGGAGGCCAACAAACCTAACTCAGTTACACCAGCTCTGTTAGGAGGACTGGGCCAAAATTCCCCCAACTTATTGTGGGAAGCTTAAGTTAAACAATTTAAAGGCAATGCTTCCAAATACTAATTGAGTGTATGTAAACTTCTGACCCACTGGGAATGTGATGAAAGAAATAAAAGCTGAAGTAAATCATTCTCTCTACTATTATTCTGACATTTCACATTCTTAAAATAAGGTGGTGATCCTAACTAACCTAAAACAGGGCATTTTTACTTGGATTAAATGTCAGGAATTGTGAAAAACTGAGTTTAAATGTATTTTACTAAGGTGTATGTACATTTCCGACTTCAACTGTAGAGTTAAGGATTCTATTTGGGACACAGCCTATAAGAACCTAGCTTGAAGGTATCCTTTCCTGCTGTAACCAGGGAGTATTCAGCTGGCTGTTTGTATTATCAGTTTAATGAGTACCAGTCCTGCTGTAACCAGGAAGTATTCAGCTGGCTGTTGGTATTATCAGTTTAGTGAGTACCAGTCCTGCATGTAACCAGGAAGTATTCAGCTGGCTGTTGGTATTATCAGTTTAGTGAGTACCAGTCCTGCATGTAACCAGGAAGTATTCAGCTGGCTGTTGGTATTATCAGTTTAATGAGTTCCAGTCCTGCTGTAACCAGGAAATATTCAGCTGGCTGTTGCTATTATCAGTTTAATGAGTACCAGTCCTGCTGTAACCAGGAAGTATTCAGCTGGCTGTTGAGATTATCAGTTTAATGAGTACCAGTCCTGCTGTAACCAGGAAGTATTCAGCTGGCTGTTGGTATTATCAGTTTAATGAGTACCAGTCCTGCTGTAACCAGGAAGTATTCAGCTGGCTGTTGGTATTATCAGTTTAATGAGTACCAGTCCTGCTGTAACCAGGAAGTATTCAGCTGGCTGTTGGTATTATCAGTTTAATGAGTACCAGTCCTGCTGTAACCAGGAAGTATTCAGCTGTCTGTTGATATTATTAGTTTAATGAGTACCAGTCCTGCTGTAACCAGGAAGTATTCAGCTGGCTGTTGGTATTATCAGTTTAATGAGTACCAGTCCTGCTGTAACCAGGAAGTATTCAGCTGGCTGTTGGTATTATCAGTTTAATGAGTACCAGTCCTGCTGTAACCAGGAAGTATTCAGCTGGCTGTTGGTATTATCAGTTTAATGAGTACCAGTCCTGCTGTAACCAGGAAGTATTCAGCTGTCTGTTGATATTATTAGTTTAATGAGTACCAGTCCTGCTGTAACCAGGAAGTATTCAGCTGGCTGTTGGTATTATCAGTTTAATGAGTACCAGTCCTGCTGTAACCAGGGAGTATTCAGCTGGCTGTTTGTATTATCAGTTTAATGAGTACCAGTCCTGCTGTAACCAGGAAGTATTCAGCTGGCTGTTGGTATTATCAGTTTAGTGAGTACCAGTCCTGCATGTAACCAGGAAGTATTCAGCTGGCTGTTGGTATTATCAGTTTAGTGAGTACCAGTCCTGCATGTAACCAGGAAGTATTCAGCTGGCTGTTGGTATTATCAGTTTAATGAGTTCCAGTCCTGCTGTAACCAGGAAATATTCAGCTGGCTGTTGCTATTATCAGTTTAATGAGTACCAGTCCTGCTGTAACCAGGAAGTATTCAGCTGGCTGTTGAGATTATCAGTTTAATGAGTACCAGTCCTGCTGTAACCAGGAAGTATTCAGCTGGCTGTTGGTATTATCAGTTTAATGAGTACCAGTCCTGCTGTAACCAGGAAGTATTCAGCTGGCTGTTGGTATTATCAGTTTAATGAGTACCAGTCCTGCTGTAACCAGGAAGTATTCAGCTGGCTGTTGGTATTATCAGTTTAATGAGTACCAGTCCTGCTGTAACCAGGAAGTATTCAGCTGTCTGTTGATATTATTAGTTTAATGAGCAGCAGGTGTCCTTTCCTCCATTTCATCAATTCAATCTGTGTCTTGCAGTGAAAATCTCCAGGCTGTTCCAGAGCTCGAAGGGAACCTGTCATTTTAGTTAATCGGCAGTATTGTGAAGCAGAGTAGACTTAATGTGCATGCCAAATGGATCCCTATGTAGGTCCTGGTGAAACGTAGGGCACTATGAAGGGAATAGGGTGCCATTTGGGATGCAACCTAAGTACCACTACTAAGAGAGCCTCACATAGCTCTTGATGTGGTCGAGAAATAACCACCTACTGTACCCTATTGTAGTCTACTGTAGTCTACTGTACCCTACTGTTACCTACCGTAGTCTACTGTAGTCTACTGTAGTCTACTCTACCCTACTGTAGTCTATTGTACCCTACTGTAGTCTACTGTACCCGACTGTAGCCTACCATAATCTACTGTACCCTGCTGTAGTCTACTGTACCCTACTGAACCATACTGTAGTATGTACCTTACTGCCCCCACTGCACCCTACCCTACTGTACCCTACTGTACCTTACTGTACCCTACTGAACCATACTGTAGTATACTGTACCTTACTGCCCCCATTGCACCCTACCCTACTGTAGTCTACTGAACCCTACTGTACCCTACCATAATCTACTGTACCTTACTGTAGTCTACTGTACCCTACTGAACCATACTGTAGTATACTGTCCCTTACTGCCCCCACTGCACCCTACCCTACTGTACCCTACTGTAGTCTACTGTACCCTACTGTAGTCCACTGTACCCTACTGCCCCCACTACACCCTACCCTACTGTAGTCTACTGTACCCTACTGCCCCCACTACACCCTACCCTAATGTACCCTACTGTACCCTACTGTAGTTTACTGTACTATATTGCACCCTACTGTAGTATACTGTACCCTACGAAACCATACTGTAGTATACTGTACCTTACTGTACCCTACTGAACCATACTGTAGTATACTGTACCTTACTGTACACTACTGAACCATACTGTAGTATACTATACCTTACTGCCCCCACTACACCCTACCCTACTGTACCCTACTGTAGTCTACTGTACCCTACTGTAGTCTACTGTACCCTATTGTACCCTACTGTAGTCTACTGTACCCAACTGCCCCACTACACCCTACCCTACTGTACCCTACTGTAGTCTACTGTACCCTACTGTAGTCTACTGTACCCTACTGAACCATACTGTAGTATACTGTACCTTACTGCCCCCACTGCACCCTACCCTACTGTACCCTACTGTAGTCTATTGTACCCTACTGTAGTCTACTGTACCCGACTGTAGCCTACCATAATCTACTGTACCCTGCTGTAGTCTACTGTACCCTACTGAACCATACTGTAGTATGTACCTTACTGCCCCCACTGCACCCTACCCTACTGTACCCTACTGTACCTTACTGTACCCTACTGAACCATACTGTAGTATACTGTACCTTACTGCCCCCATTGCACCCTACCCTACTGTAGTCTACTGTACCCGACTGTACCCTACTGTAGTCTACTGAACCCTACTGTAGTCTACTGCACCCGACTGTACCCTACCATAATCTACTGTACCTTACTGTAGTCTACTGTACCCTACTGAACCATACTGTAGTATACTGTCCCTTACTGCCCCCACTGCACCCTACCCTACTGTACCCTACTGTAGTCTACTGTACCCTACTGTAGTCCACTGTACCCTACTGCCCCCACTACACCCTACCCTACTGTACCCTACTGCCCCCACTACACCCTACCCTACTGGACCCTACTGCCCCCACTACACCCTACCCTACTGTAGTCTACTGTACCCTACTGCCCCCACTACACCCTACCCTAATGTACCCTACTGTACCCTACTGTAGTTTACTGTACCATATTGCACCCTACTGTAGTATACTGTACCCTACGAAACCATACTGTAGTATACTGTACCTTACTGTACCCTACTGAACCATACTGTAGTATACTGTACCTTACTGTACACTACTGAACCATACTGTAGTATACTATACCTTACTGCCCCCACTACACCCTACCCTACTGTACCCTACTGTAGTCTACTGTACCCTACTGTACCCTACTGTAGTCTACTGTACCCTACTGCCCCACTACACCCTACCCTACTGTACCCTACTGTAGTCTACTGTACCCTACTGTAGTCTACTGTACCCTACTGAACCATACTGTAGTATACTGTACCTTACTGCCCCCACTGCACCCTACCCTACTGTACCCTACTGTAGTCTACTGTACCCTACTGTAGTCTACTGTACCCTACTGAACCATACTGTAGAATACTGTACCTTACTGCCCCCACTACACCCTACCCTACTGTACCCTACTCTACTCTACTGACCCTACTGTAGTCTACTGTACCCTACTGAACCATACTGTAGTTTACTGTACCTTACTGCCCCCACTACACCCTACCCTACTCTACCCTACTGTAGTCTACTGTACCCTACTGCCCCCACTACACCCTACCCTACTCTACCCTACTGTAGTCTACTGTACCCTACTGCCCCCACTACACCCTACCCTACTGTACCCTACTGTAGTCTACTGCACCCTACTGTAGTCTACTGTAGTCTACTGTACCTTACTGCCCCCACTACACCCTACCCTACTGTACCCTACTGTAGTCTACTGTACCCTACTGTAGTCTACTGTACCCTACTGCCCCCACTACACCCTACCCTACTGTACCCTACTGTAGTCTACTGCACCCTACTGTAGTCTACTGTAGTCTACTGTACCTTACTGCCCCCACTACACCCTACCCTACTGTACCCTACTGTAGTCTATTGACCATACTGCCCCCACAACACCCTACCTTACTATATCCTCTACTGTAGTCTACTGTACCCTACTGTAGTCTGCTGTACCCTACTGTAGTCTACTGTACCCTACTGCACTCTACTGTACCCACCCAGTTTACAGTACTAACAGAGGTAGAGGGTCGAGGCACCAGTCAGTGGTCAGTTATACAGTAAGCTCTGTTTGCGTGAGTCGTAGCAGCACTAGTAGACTGGACATTGTCATATATTTTCTGAGATCTTTGCCTATATTCACATCCTAACACACCGAATTTGCATATGTTTCCTTGAGGAGTTACCTACTATTGGTAAGTACTATAAACTGTATGTGTTTTCATTGATTTGGTGTTTTAATTTAATTGTTGATCTTTTTGGGGGATTTTTTTGAAAAGCGTGTTTCCAAATAACATGTACCATGCAGTATGTAGATCTATACGTTTGATAAATGTGACTCCATGGGTAGATTGCTGCTAGCTAGTCTAACGAATAGAGGAAAGTAGAACGTGTTATCAGTTCCTTTTAAACAACGGTGTGTTTAGACTCCTCGCGATACAAAACCACACCACAATTCTGCTGACTTCCCTCTACAATTAAGACTCTGAAATTACAACTATGTTTTTTTGACCGTTTGGCTGAAACTAGAAATAACCATTTTTGGGAAAACATTTTCCTTGAATCCATGTTTAGATTTTAATTAGACAACGCACACTCATATATCTTCCTCATAATGGGACTATATTTCTATAAATACGGCAAAAGATATGCATGTAGAATTTACCGTCCTGGTGTCACGTCCAGGCTATACTTTAGAAAGATAATGACATGGTGCAGAGAAGAGAGGACTATAGTGTTCCACTGAAATATCCTCAGGATCTGTCTTCAACTTTCCCGATGGGTGCAACTGAACTTCAACATCCGGTAGGGAGTCAAGAGAGAGGGATAGAAAGGAGGAGGACTAGAGAGGAGGACTAGAGATAGAGGGATAGACAGGAGGAGGACTAGAGAGAGGGGGATAGACAGGAGGAGGACTAGAGAGGAGGACTAGAGAGAGGGGGATATAATGGAGGAGGACTAGAGATGGAGGACTAGAGATGGAGGACTAGAGAGAGAGGGATAGAAAGGAGGAGGACTAGAAATAGAGGGATAGAAAGGAGGAGGACTAGAGAAGAGGACTAGAGATAGAGGGATATAAAGGAGGAGGACTAGAGAGGAGGACTAGAGATAGAGGGATAGACAGGAGGAGGACTAGAGAGAGGGGGATAGACAGGAGGAGGACTAGAGAGGAGGACTAGAGAGAGGGGGATAGAATGGAGGAGGACTAGAGAGGAGGACTAGAGAGGAGGACTAGAGATGGAGGACTAGAGAGGAGGACTAGAGAGAGGGATAGGAAGGAGGACTAGAGAGAGAGGGATAGAGAGAGAGGGATAGAAAGGAGGAGGACTAGAGAGGAGGACTAGAGATAGAGGGATATAAAGGAGGAGGACTAGAGAGGAGGACTAGAGAGGAGGACTAGAGAGAGGGATAGAAAGGAGGACTAGAGAGAGAGGGATAGACAGGAGGAGGACTGGAGAGGAGGACTAGAGAGGAGGACTAGAGATGGAGGACTAGAGAGGAGGAATAGAGAGAGAGGGATAGAAAGGAGGACTAGAGAGAGAGGGATAGAGATAGAGGGATAGAAAGGAGGAGGACTAGAGAGGAGGACTAGAGATAGTCAGATCTCTAATGACACCCTATTCCCTATTTAGTGCACTACTTTTGACCAGTGCCCATAGGGACTATATAGGGAATATAGTGTGCATACCTATTTCTGCAGAGGCATGTTGCTGGAGTTGTGTCTTTAAAGGTCAAAGGTCAAAGAGATTAGAAGGGGCCTCCTTTTGCAGATAATGGCATGGGTAAATCAAAGAGGTCCCTGCCACTTAAACAGTCATTTACGATGGCTCCTGTGGCCTGTTGGGCTCCACTTAATACTGCCGCTCAGTGGGCATCGGAGCACTGTGGCGTCAAAGGCCTGCCTCTGTCTGTCTGTCTGTGTCTGTCTGTCTGTCTGTCTGTCTGTCTGTCTGTCTGTCTGTCTGTCTGTCTCCTCTCTGTCCCAATGTTAAATTTAGTATATATTCACATTGATAGAGGTTGCTATGGATGCTTTACAATGCACAGAGTTTGAGAGTTTAGTCATCATGATTGACCAAACTTTATTGCCAGCAGCTCAGTTTGTTTTCAAGACGTTCTGTTTGGTCTGTCCATGCCATGCTTCACAGTCCTCCATTCCTTACCACTATGTGTTGTCTTTCTCTCTCTCTTTCTGTCTCTCTCTCTCTCTTTCTCTCTCTCTATGTCTCTCTCTCTCTGTCTCTCTCTCTGTCTCTCTCTCTGTCTCTCTCTCTGTCTCTCTCTATGTCTCTGTCTCTCTCTCTATGTCTCTCTCTCTATGTCTCTCTCTCTCTCTCTCTCTCTCTGTCTCTCTCTCTCTGTCTCTCTCTCTGTCTCTCTCTATGTCTCTCTCTGTCTCTGTCTCTCTATTTCTCTCTCTCTATGTCTCTCTCTCTCTGTCTCTCTCTCTCTGTCTGTCTCTGTCTCTCTCTATGTCTCTCTCTGTCTCTCTCTCTGTCTCTCTCTATGTCTCTCTCTGTCTCTGTCTCTCTATTTCTCTCTCTCTGTCTCTCTCTGTCTCTCTCTCTCTCTGTCTCTCTCTCGCTCTCTCTCTCGCTCTCTCTCTCGCTCTCTGTCTCTGTCTCTGTCTCTCTCTCTGTGTGTGTGTGTGTCTCTCTCCCTCTCTCTCTCGCTCTCTCTCTCGCTCTATTTCTCTCTCTCTCTCTCTCTCTAGGTGGTGAGCCGGGTGGCAGCACAGCAAGGTTATGACCTGGACCTGGGGTACAGGGTCCTAGCAGTGTGTGCTGCCAACAGAGACAAGTTCACTCCCAAATCAGCAGGTAGGACCAGGTCTTCCTTTCTGTTGTTGTGATGTTACAGCAGATACACTGACCAGGGTCGTATTCACTAGAAACAAAACAGAACGATTTGTCCGTAAGAAACACTTGTTTTGGCTTTGTGTTGCAGAACATTTTGCTTCGGTGTGAAACTAATGAATACGAACTATGCCCAGAGCAAACCCAAAGCCTTATTTTGAACACACTTCTGTCTGATTGACTGGTCAGCCTTGATAACCTCTGTAGATCCCTTTTATCCATTCCAATGATCTGAGTTTGCATGAGGTTTTCTTGGTCATGGCTCCTCAGCTGAAAGAGGCTGACAGGATACTCCAAAAACACACTGTCTAGCTATCTCAGTGACGGTCAAAACACTGTCTAGCTATCTCAGTGACGGTCAAAACACTGTCTAGCTATCTCAGGGATGGTCAAAACACTGTCTAGCTATCTCAGGGATGGTCAAAACACTGTCTAGCTATCTCAGTGACGGTCAAAACACTGTCTAGCTATCTCAAGGACGGTTAAAACACTGTCTAGCTATCTCAATGATGGTCAAAACACTGTCTAGCTATCTCA
Organism: Salmo trutta; assembly: GCF_901001165.1. Taxonomy (NCBI): domain Eukaryota; kingdom Metazoa; phylum Chordata; class Actinopteri; order Salmoniformes; family Salmonidae; genus Salmo; species Salmo trutta. The sequence continues at coordinate 44,066,493 of NC_042958.1, forward strand.
GTGACGGTCAAAACGGTTTTAGCTATCTCAGTGACGGTCAAAACAAAACAGTTTTAGCTATCTCAGTGACAGTCAAAACACTGTCTAGCTATCTCAGTGACGGTCAAAACACTGTCTAGCTATCTCAGGGACGGTCAAAACACTGTCTAGCTATCTCAGGGACGGTCAAAACACTGTCTAGCTATCTCAGGGACGGTCAAAACACTGTCTAGCTATCTCAGTGACGGTCAAAACACTGTCTAGCAATCTCAGTGACGGTCAAAACACTGTCTAGCTATCTCAGTGACGGTCATAACACTGTCTAGCTATCTCAGTGACGGTCATAACACTGTCTAGCTATCTCAGTGATGGTCAAAACACAGTTTTAGCTATCTCAGTGATGGTCAAAACACTGTCTAGCTATCTTAGTGATGGTCAAAACACTGACTGTCTAGCTATCTCAGGGACGGTCAAAACACAGTTTTAGCTATCTCAGTCATGGTCAAAACACTGTCTAGCTATCTCAGGGACGGTCAAAACACTGTCTAGCTATCTAAATGATGATTTAAATGATGAACTCTTATTAAAGATCACCTCACCATCAGGCTGATGATATGAGAGTCAGGTATGTAGTGCTCAGGAAAAAACTAAAATGTGCCCCCCTTTAGGTCCCCAGGACCAGGGTTAACAAACACTGCTTTAGATAAATAGATGTTGACTGCAAAGTCTGTTTCGAAGCTGAAACAGCCAGAAGTCTGTTTTGTAGCTGAAACAGCCAAACGTCTGTTTTGTAGCTGAAACTGCCAAACGTCTGTTTTGTAGCTGAAACAGCCAAACGTCTGTTTCGAAGCTGAAACAGCCAGAAGTCTGTTTCGAAGCTGAAACATCCAAACGTCTGTTTTGTAGCTGAAACAGCCAAAACGTCTGTTTTGTAGTTGAAACAGTATGATGATGAATCATGGGGAGAATGAAGATGTGTTCGCTGTAGCGAGCTCGGCATAAGGCACGTAACCATGGTTACAGTGGGATATTTTGCGGTGGCCGTTTGAAGAATGTGTGATTTGTGGTTGCCGCCTCTCTCTCTCTCTCTCTCGGGTTAGGAGGAAAATCTGATCCACAATTGCCGCTGTAGTGTAGAGGTTTGGTCAGTAGGAGTCATAACTCTGGTTGTCCAGGAAATAAAACACACCCAGTTATTTTAATGATCTTTAACATTTTAGGTTATCCAAGGAATTTGTTTATGACTGTATTGAGGCTTTGAATGATGTAGCAGTGGCTATAAGAAGGTGTGCTAGTTGTGTCCTTTAGGATATTTACCGGGTTAGCTCGTTTACCTAATTCATTATTTAATGATTGTATTGAGTAGGGCTGACCCAAATTAGTCGACTGGTCAATTGTTTGGCCGTTGAGCAGTAACAAATATATACAGTTCATTCCGTTTTAGAATAAGGCTGTAACGTGACAACATGGGGAAAAAGGGGGAAGGGGTCTGAATACTTTCCGAATGCACTGTGTTTGCACCCATCTCTGTGAACTAATCCATTGTGTAGGCCTAGACTAAAATCCGAAAATGTGGTCAGAGGCTCCATGTGGAGGGAGTGAAGCAATTTTGGAGTCTCCAGAGGCATGCTGAGGCCAAATCGAGCTCTGTACCACATCTCCATGTACCCCCCAAATGTTGTAACAATGCAGAGGGCTCTGCATAGCTCCACATTGACATGATTGGTAGACGAGTCCAGAATATTTTATATAATGTTGCAAGGTCGCTAGACATTATTACTAGCGATGCACCGATATTACATGTTTGGCCGATTTCCGATATTTTCCCCCCCCCAACACCCCCCCAAAATATTATACTATTATCCCCCCCCCCACACACAAAGAAAACGATACAGATATCCGATATATATTCCTTGCCCCCTAACATAATCAAAACCTATTTCTTTCACTTACTTGCTGAGCTGTTTCGTTGTTGTAACGGCTGTCGTGAGAGAGAGTGGACCAAAACGCAGTGGAGTTAGTGTTAATCATATTTAATTATTAAACGGAACACTATACAACTACAAAATAAGAAACTGACAGCCAAACAGTCCTGTCAGGTGAAACACAATGACAGAAACAATTACCCACAAAACCCCAACGGAAAAACATGCACTTATGTGTGACTCCCAATCAACAACAACGAACTTCAGCTGTGCCTGATTGGGAGCCACACACGGCCCAAAACAAAGAAATACAAAAACATAGAAAAAGAACATAGAACGCCCACCCAATGTAACACCCTGGCCTAACCAAAATAAAGAACAAAAAACCCCCAGCTAACTATATAGCTAGGTGTCATCATCTAAAATAACCCTAATTTATAAAATAGTTCTTATTTGATGAATGGTGGTCAGATCCATCTATGTGAAGCTAGCCACAATAAGGATTAGCCACAATAGTGGACTTTACGGTTAGCCTTCAAAACAAAAGTATGGCATAATTCTACTATTTGTATTAATTTGCATCACTGTCAATGACATACTTTTATTGTGAAAGCAAACCGCAAATTCCACTATTGTGCCTAATCCTTATTGTCGCTAGCTTCGCAACACATAACCCGGTCCGGTCAAGCCTCACTAGCCAGATGAAGCTAGCTGGCTGCTTATAGCGTCAGCTTTGGGCAACAGGGTTAAGTAGCTGGCTAGCTATTTATTTTCATGAACCTGGAGTTACATTTCAAAAGGCAAACAACAAGTGGCAACCTAGCTAATACTTAATCACAATGATTCCTAAATCATTGCTAAGAATAATGAAAATGACTGCAGTTTCTACTGGTCATTGTTTTCAGGCTGGTTGTATTGGTGCTAGCTAGGTACCAAGCTAAAGCTAGCTACCCCAGAAGTTGCGGTCGAAACAAATGATGCTTTATTACCAACGCGGTATTGTAAACACATTGTTCGTGGCAGACTTTTTTATACAGCTTTGACAATTCTACTGTATCTTTTCTGACACGCAAAGACCCAAACGGCGTTCTATAGTATGTGTGTCGTAATGCTAATTGCAGTGACGCTATTACTGTGTAACACCGGCATGGCAACATCTGAAAAATAGCGCATTTGGTAGTGTGTACTGGTGCTCGACCAGTCGGCGAAAGCCAACATCACCCACGACAGAGAAAGGTTGATTGTCAAGGACAATAAATTCCATTATCTTGGCTTTAATGGATTTCGCCTTTGAGCTGTCTCGCTGAAATGCTCTTACTCTTTCAAATGACTGCTCGACTTGTCGATTGCTCGATCCACACAGCAGACATTATGGGCTAGGTTAGGAATGCAATGTAGCGCAACATTATACGCGGCGTCATTACGTCCTGTACCTACGTTATATATGTATGCACGGTAGCTTTGATATCAGTTTTTAACATCTGCGTTAAACTAGACATCGGGCCGATACCGATATGTTCACCGATATATTGTGTATCCCTATTTATTATAAATTAAATTAAACTGTTTCACAAAAACAGGCACGGAAATCGGTAGGAATTGTAAGATAAATTGGCATTCCACATGAGGAGGAAGGTTGCCGACTCCTCATGTAGCCTATTACCAGCAACTTCAGGAGAGTAATGGCAGAATCTGCGAAAGCCAGCAGGAGTGGGAGGAGAATAGTTGGGTCTGGATCTCTGGCGCCCTCTTGAGGCATCAAACCGTAAGCTTAAAGCATCAGACACGCTCAGTGCATTTAGTTGATTTTATTAAAACACACAGGATGTTTCTATATATTGAAAAATACAAGTGTAAAAATTCTGTCGATCAAGATTTTTCTTAATTGGGGAAAAGCCCTAGTATTGAGGCTTTGAATGATTTTGTGTTGTTCCTCATCAACCCTGAGAAAGTGAGACGCTCTGCAGAAGCTCATTTACACCTTGATTATTCAGATCCTCTCTACTTTTGTTATGAAGGAATAAGAGCTAAATAAAAGGGCCAAGACAGGGACCCAGCTGTTTAGACAGAGGGTCATGAAGGAGTATCCAGACAAGGACCCTAGCTGTTTAGACAGAGGGTCATGAAGGAGTATCCAGACAAGGATCCTAGCTGTTTAGACAGAGGGTCATGAAGGAGTATCCAGACAAGGATCCTAGCTGTTTAGACAGAGGGTCATGAAGGAGTATCCAGACAAGGATCCTAGCTGTTTAGACAGAGGGTCATGAAGGAGTATCCAGACAAGGATCCTAGCTGTTTAGACAGAGGGTCATGAAGGAGTATCCAGACAAGGATCCTAGCTGTTTAGACAGAGGGTCATGAAGGAGTATCCAGACAAGGATCCTAGCTGTTTAGACAGAGGGTCATGAAGGAGTATCCAGACAAGGATCCTAGCTGTTTAGACAGAGGGTCATGAAGGAGTATCCAGACAAGGATCCTAGCTGTTTAGACAGAGGGTCATGAAGGAGTATCCAGACAAGGATCCTAGCTGTTTAGACAGAGGGTCATGAAGGAGTATCGAGACAAGGATCTTAGCTGTTTAGACAGAGGGTCATGAAGGAGTATCCAGACAAGGACCCTAGCTGTTTAGACAGAGGGTCATGAAGGAGTATCCAGACAAGGACCCTAGCTGTTTAGACAGAGGGTCATGAAGGAGTATCGAGACAAGGATCTTAGCTGTTTAGACAGAGGGTCATGAAGGAGTATCCAGACAAGGACCCTAGCTGTTTAGACAGAGGGTCATGAAGGAGTATCCAGACAAGGATCCTAGCTGTTTAGACAGAGGGTCATGAAGGGGTATCGAGACAAGGATCTTAGCTGTTTAGACAGAGGGTCATGAAGGAGTATCGAGACAAGGTACTAGGGTCCTTGTCTGCTAGGGTCCTTGTCATGAAGGAGTATCGAGACAAGGTACTAGGGTCCTTGTCTGCTAGGGTCCTTGTCATGAAGGAGTATCGAGACAAGGTACTAGAGTCCTTATCTGCTAGGGTCCTTGTCGTGAAGGAGTATCGAGACAAGGTACTAGGGTCCTTGTCTGCTAGGGTCCTTGTCATGAAGGAGTATCGAGACAAGGTACTAGGGTCCTTGTCTGCTAGGGTCCTTGTCATGAAGGAGTATCGAGACAAGGACCCTAGCTGTTTAGACAGAGGGTCATGAAGGAGTATCCAGACAAGGTACTAGGGTCCTTGTTTGCTAGAGTACTTGTCATGAAGGAGTATCCAGACAAGGACCCTAGCTGTTTAGACAGAGGGTCATGAAGGAGTATCCAGACAAGGTACTAGGGTCCTTGTTTGCTAGGGTACTTGTCATGAAGGAGTATCCAGACAAGGACCCTAGCTGTTTAGACAGAGGGTGAGGCCCCACACCCAGAAATACAATTACTAATACCAACATTCCCATTCAAGTCTACTGTGTTATCTGATGGGTCGACCCAAGCGGCTAGGTTGAAGATACCCAGTGTTAGTGAAGAAAAAACAGATTTGTGGAACCAACGCCGTTGCTAACTAGCATTTCAGATCCCTTAGTTTAGAATTCAACTTAGCCAAGCAGCAGACATATTGACTTCACCCGTAAGTGTTGCCACCATTGGTCTGGGTTGCTTTATTCTATTAATTATATTTCTATGGCCACACACTGGCAGTCAGGGACAGACAGACAGACAGACAGACAGACAGACAGACAGACAGACAGACAGACAGACAGACAGACAGACAGACAGACAGACAGACAGACAGACAGACAGACAGACAGACAGACAGACAGACAGACAGACAGACAGACAGACGAGAGAGAGAGAGAGAGAGAGAGAGAGAGAGAGAGAGAGAGAGAGAGAGAGAGAGAGAGAGAGAGAGAGAGAGAGAGAGAGAGAGAGAGAGAGAGAGAGAGAGAGAGAGAGAGAGAGAGAGAGAGAGAGAGAGAGAGAGAGAGAGAGAGAGAGAGAGAGAGAGAGAGAGCCGTACTTATAGAAATATAATTACCAGAAAGAACATTCCCATTCAAGTCAATGTTCTGTGATGGGTGAACTGGCTTTATCCCGTCTATTGATTCTATTTCTATGGCCACACACTGGCTGCCTGGGAGAGAGAAAGAGAAAGAACGAGGCTCTTAAACGGCCCCTCACACACAGGGCCCCAGGGGTAGAGCCTGGAGAAAGACGTCCAGCCGGGCCGTTGCCAAGCGACAGAGAGAACGTGTCGGCGCGGCAACGGGTCGGCTATCTGACACCAGACACTGACAAGCCGGTGTCTACTATGATTCACTGAGAGGGAGATAGAGAGGAGGGAGAGAGGAGGAGGGAGAGAGAAGACGGAGTCTACTATGATTCACTGAGAGGGAGGGAGATAGGAGGGAGAGAGGGAGAGAGAAGACGGAGTCTTTGGAACGCAGCACCTCCCTTCTTCTCTAGCTTCTCCTCCACCTCCTCCTCCACCTCCTCAGACTCTAACACAGAACAAATCAACAGAGGAATGCCAGATTAGTGAAGAGGAAAATGAGAGGGGGGGTAAGATAGGGAGAGAGACAAAGAGAGAGGACGGGTTAGGAAAAGGAGAGAAAGCGAGAGGAGAGAAGGGGGATTAGTCATGTGAAGTGAAGAGGCTTTAATTGAATACAGTGTTCTTTGCATAATGTAGTTTTAACTATAATTTATTTTACTCCGTCTGCCAGGCTTCCTGGACTCCATCCAACCCTTAAGGAGGCTCAATGATTTCACTACACAGATCAGACACACACACACAGACACTTAAAGAGGCTCAGTGACTAAACCACACAGATCTGAGACAGAGCAGAGAGCCCATTTCAAACCCCTTCACTCTATCACTAAATAGGTTTGCATCCCAAATGGCACCTCGTACCCTACATAGTGCACTACTTTTGATGAGAGCCCTATGTGTCCTGGTCCAAAGTAGTGCACTACATAAGGAATAGCGTGCTATTTGGAACACAAAACTATGACAGAGAGTTTGCATTACACAATATGTTATTGTAGCGTTTAAATGTAGAACGCTGGTCCACCTAGAACACAGAACTGCTGCTGTTTGATCTTCTGTGTTGACGATAGGGACCGAGTGGTGCAACGGTCTAAGGCACTGCATCGCAGTGTACAGACCCGGGTTTGATCCCGGACTGTATCACAACCGGCTGTGATCAGGAGTCCCATAGGGCGGCGAACAATTGGCCCAACGCCGCCCGGGTTAGGGGAGGGTTTGGCCAGGTTAGGCCGTCATTGTAAAATAAACATGTGTTCTTAACTGACTGTTTTTAGAATTTTTTGCAAATGTATTAAAAATAACAAACAGAAATACATTATTTACATAAATATTCAGACCCTTTGCTATGAGACTCGAAATTGAGCTCAATTGGCATCCTTTTTCCATTGATCATCCTTGAGATGTTTCTACAACTTGATTGGAGTCCACCTGTGTTAAATTCAATTGATTGGACATGATTTGGAAAGGCACACACCTGTCTACATAAGGTCCCACAGTTGACAGTGCATGTCAGAGAAAAAACCAAACCATGAGGTCGAAGGTATTGTCCGTAGAGCTCCGAGACAGGATTATATAGAGGGACAGATCTGGGGAAAACATTTCTGCATCATTGAAGGTCCCCCAAGAACACAGTGACCTCCATCATTCTTAAATGAAAGAAGTTTGGAATCACCTAGACTTTTCCTAGAGCTGGTCGCACGGCCAAACTGAGTAGTCGGTGGAGAAGGGCCTTGGTCAGGGAAGGACCAAGAACCCAGTGGTCACTCTGTCATAGCTCGAGAGTTCCTCTATGGAGATGGGAGAATCTTCCAGAAGGACAACCATCTCTGCAGCACTCTACCAATCAGGCCTTTTATAGTAGAGTGGCCAGATGGAAGCCACTCCTCAGTAAATGGCACATGACAGCCCACTTGGAGTTTGCCAAAAGGCACCTGAAGACTCTCAGACCATGAGAAACAAGATTCTCTGGTCTGATGAAACCAAGAATCAACTCGTCTGAAGGAAACCTGGCACCATCCCCACGGTGAAGTATTGTGGTGGCAGATGTTTTTCAGCGGCAGGGACTGGGAGACCAGTCAGAATCGAGACAAGGATGAACGGAGCAAGTTACAGAGAGATCCTTGATGAAAACCTGCTCCAGACCGCTCAGGACCTCAGACTGGGGCGAAGGTTCACCTTCAAACAGGACAACAACCCTAAGTACACTGCCAAGACAACACAGGAGTGTCTTCGGGACAAGTCTCTGCATGTCCCAGCCAGAGCCAGAGCCTTGACTTGAACCCGATCAAACATCTCTGGAGAGACCTGAAAATAGCTGTGCAGCAACACTCCCCATCCAACCTGACAGAGCTTGAGGGGATCTGCAGAGACGAATGGGAGAAACTCCCCAAATACAGGTGTGCCAAGCTTGTAGTGTCATACCCAAGAAGACTCAAGGCTGTAATCGCTGCCAAATGTGCTTCAGCAAAGTACTGAGTAGAGGGACTGCTCTGCGCTACAGAGGGCAGTGCGTACGGCCCAGTACGTCACTAGGGCCAAGCTTTCTGACATCCAGGACCTATACACTTGGCGGTGTCAGATGAAGGCCCAAAATATTGTCAGAGACTCCGGTCACCCTAGTCATAAACTGTTCTCTCTGCTACAGCACAGAAAGTGGTACCGGAGCGCCAAGTCTAGGACCAAAAAGCTCCTGAACAGCTTCTACCCCCAAGCCATAAGACTGATGAACAATTAATAAAATGGCCACCCAGACTGTTTACGTTCCCCCTTTGTTTTTACACTGCTGCTATTCGCTGTTTTATTATCTATGCATCGTCACTTTACAAATTACCTCAACTAACCTGTACCCTCGCACATTGACTCAGTACCGGTACCCCCTGTATATAGCCTCCACATTGACTCTGTACCGTAACACCCTGTATATAGCCTCCACATTGACTCGGTACCAGTACCCCCTGTATATAGCCTCCACATTGACTCTGTACCGGTACCCCCTGTATATAGCCTCCACATTGACTCAGTACCGGTACCCCCTGTATATAGCCTCTACATTGACTCAGTACCGGTACCCCCTGTATATAGCCTCGTTATTGCTATGTAATTTTCTTGTGGTATTTTTTTCATTATATTTTTTTACTTTAGTTTATTTAGTAAATATTTTCTTAACTCTTTCTTGAACTGCGTTGTTGGTAAGTACCTTACTGTGATTATGTTCAATTAAAATGGTCAAAAAGAAGCAAAAATGTTGAGAGTGGACTGGTGTCACCAGGTAAACCAAAACAGGCTGAAATGTCAGGCCTTTCCCTGTGAGGGGTAGAGGAGGATCTGTGGATTAGTCTGCCAGAGCAGTTGTGATCTCTTTGTCAATGGGATTAGTCTGCCAGACCAGTTGTGGCCTCTTTGTCAATGGGATTAGCCTGCCAGAGCAGTTGTGGCCTCTTTGTCAATGGGATTAGCCTGCCAGACCAGTTGTGGCCTCTTTGTCAATGGGATTAGCCTGCCAGAGCAGTTGTGGCCTCTTTGTCAATGGGATTAGCCTGCCAGACCAGTTGTGGCCTCTTTTTCAATGGGATTAGCCTGCCAGACCAGTTGTGAGCTCTTTGTCAATGGAATTAGCCTGCCAGACCAGTTGTGAGCTCTTTGTCAATGGAATTAGCCTGCCAGACCAGTTGTGGCCTCTTTGTCAATGGGATTAGCCTGCCAGACCAGTTGTGAGCTCTTTGTCAATGGAATTAGCCTGCCAGACCAGTTGTGACCTCTTTGTCAATGGGATTAGCCTGCCAGACCAGTTGTGACCTCTTTGTCAATGGGATTAGCCTGCCAGACCAGTTGACCTCTTTGTCAATGGGATTAGCCTGCCAGACCAGTTGTGATCTCTTTGTCAATGGGATTAGCCTGCCAGACCAGTTGTGATCTCTTTGTCAATGGGATTAGCCTGCCAGACCAGTTGTGATGTTTTTGTCAATGGGATTAGCCTGCCAGACCAGTTGTGATGTCTTTGTCAATGGGATTAGCCTGCCACTCTGTTAATCTGTGGTTACTTGGAGTGCGTCTCAAATGGCACCCTATTCCCTATTTAGGGCAATAATCGGGGCGGCAGGTAGCCTAGTGGTTAGAGCGTTGGACTAGAAACCCAAAGGTTGCTGAATCGAATCCCTGAGCTGACAAGGTAAAAATCTGTCATTCTGCCCCTGAACAAGGCAGTTAACCCACTGTTCCTAGGCCGTCATTGTAAATAAGACTTTGTTCTTAGTTAAATTAAAGGTTAAATAAATCCAAAATAAAAAATATTTGAGAGCTCTGGTCAGAAGTAGTGCATTTTAGAAACAGACTGTTTTACTACAGGCCAAAGCCTATCACAGCTCTGCACCTGGCCTTATACACGGTCAAAAGAACGGACTCACTCTATTGGACCAATAAACCTAACTAGGCATGCGTCCCAAATGGCACCCTACTCCCTGTAACCCTATTCCCTGTATAGTGCACTACATTTGACTAGGGGCCTGGAAAAGTAGTGCATTATCTAGGGAATATGGTTCCATTTGGGTCAGAACCAGCCAATGCTGTAACACGGGATAACAAACTATTTTAGATAAATACACAAGCAGGACTTCTCCCTGTAATATGTTACATACCTCACAGGGTCTACTAAATCAGCCCCATACATACAACTCCTTATCAGAGGTTGAAGTTGGACCAGACCACCCCTCTCTGGCCCCGGGTAATGGTACAGTCTGGTACAAGTGTTTGGATAAAACCCTTAATCACTGTTCTCCCTCTATCTGGGGTCAGAGTGGCACATTCCAAATCTCTCTCTGCTTCAGCAAGCCCTTGGAATTCCTCAGGTCTAAAGAGAGGGAAGGAGGGAAGAGAGGAGAGGAAAGAGATGAGAGAGAAGGAAGGCACTAATTTAGAAGAGAGAGGGGAGACTGACTGGAAGGAAGGTACTAATATAGAAGAGAGAGGGGAGACTGACTGGAAGGAAGGTACTAATATAGAAGAGACAGGGGAGACTGACTGGAAGGAAGGTACTAATATAGAAGAGAGAGGGGAGACTGACTGGAAGGAAGGTACTAATATAGAAGAGAGAGGGGAGACTGACTGGAAGGAAGGTACTAATATAGAAGAGAGAGGGGAGACTGACTGGAAGGAAGGTACTAATATAGAAGAGAGAGGGGAGACTGACTGGAAGGAAGGTACTAATATAGAAGAGAGAGGGGAGACTGACTGGAAGGAAGGTACTAATATAGAAGAGAGAGGGGAGACTGACTGGAAGGAAGGTACTAATATAGAAGAGAGAGGGGAGACTGACTGGAAGGAAGGTACTAATATAGAAGAGAGAGGGGAGACTGACTGGAAGGAAGGTACTAATATAGAAGAGAGAGGGGAGACTGACTGGAAGGAAGGTACTAATATAGAAGAGAGAGGGGAGACTGACTGGAAGGAAGGTACTAATATAGAAGAGAGAGGGGAGACTGACTGGAAGGAAGGTACTAATATAGAAGAGAGAGGGGAGACTGACTGGAAGGAAGGTACTAATATAGAAGAGAGAGGGGAGACTGACTGGAAGGAAGGTACTAATATAGAAGAGAGAGGGGAGACTGACTGGAAGGAAGGTACTAATATAGAAGAGAGAGGGGAGACTGACTGGAAGGAAGGTACTAATATAGAAGAGAGAGGGGAGACTGACTGGAAGGAAGGTACTAATATAGAAGAGACAGGGGAGACTGACTGGAAGGAAGGTACTAATATAGAAGAGAGAGGGGAGACTGACTGGAAGGAAGGTACTAATATAGAAGAGAGAGGGGAGACTGACTGGAAGGAAGGTACTAATATAGAAGAGAGAGGGGAGACTGACTGGAAGGAAGGTACTAATATAGAAGAGAGAGGGGAGACTGACTGGAAGGAAGGTACTAATATAGAAGAGAGAGGGGAGACTGACTGGAAGGAAGGTACTAATATAGAAGAGAGAGGGGAGACTGACTGGAAGGAAGGTACTAATATAGAAGAGAGAGGGGAGACTGGAGTTTAAAACTCAATCCCATTTTGTTATTTACATCTTGTTTTGTGTTACAGTGTAGTATATATACAGGTAACTGGCTAAGCAAAGTGAACACCAACATAAAGTGTCTTAATAGGGCTTTGAGCCACCACGAGCCAGAACAGATTCAAATGTGCCTTGGCATAAATTCCAGAATTTGGTTTGTTTTTGGTGGTGGAAAACGCCGTCTCGGGCATCGCTCCAGAATCTCCCGTAAGTGTTCAATCGGATTGAGACTTGGTGACTGACACACACACACACACACACACACACTTTATACCCCCTATGCTCCTTTGAGGCCCCTCTTTCAAAGTCGCTGAGATCTCTTCTTGTAGCCATGGTAGCTAAAATAATGGGCGACTGGTCATTTTTATACATGACCCTAAGCATGATGGGATTTGAATTGCTTAATTAATTCAGGAATCACCTGCTTTCAATATACTTTGTTTCCCTCATTTAGTCAAGCGTGTCCGTTATTTTGTCAGTTACCTGTATTATCTGGCAACATCTGAAAATCTGCACGTTATGTTGAAGAATTTCCATTTACTCTCTTTGTTATACTTTTCGGAAAAAAAACAATTCACACAGCTTGTCATCATTCATTCTCTCACGGTCTTAAAATAAAACAAATCACATTTTGCTGTTCATCTTCCTCCAAGACATTCCACTTTAATGTCAACTCACACCAGTTCTGTGTACACAAACACCAAGATAACCTTCTATCAACTACCAACCTTATATCAACTACCAACCCCCTCTCCTGTCAACTACCAACCTCCTCTCCTGTCAACTACCAACCTCCTCTCCTGTCAACTACCAACCTCCTCTCCTGTCAACTACCAACCTCCTCTCCTGTCAACTTCCAACCTCTTCTCCTGTCAAAAACCAACCACCTCTCGTGTCAAATACCAACCTCCTCTCTTGTCAACTACCAACCTCATCTCCTGTCAACTACCAACCTCCTCTCCTGTCAACTACCAACCTCCTCTCCTGTCAACTACCAACCCCCTCTCCTGTCAACTACCAACCCCCTCTCCTGTCAACTACCAACCCCCTCTCCTGTCAACTACCAACCTCCTCTCCTGTCAACTACCAACCCCCTCTCCTGTCAACTACCAACCTCCTCTTCTGTCAACTACCTATCTCTTCTGTCAACTACCAACCTCCTCTCCTGTCAACTACCAACCCCCTCTCCTGTCAACTACCAACCTCCTCTTCTGTCAACTACCAACATCCTCTTCTGTCAACTACCAACCTCCTCTTCTGTCAACTACCAACCTCCTCTTCTGTCAACTACCAACCCCCTCTTCTGTCAACTACCAACCTCCTCTTCTGTCAACTACCAACCTCTTCTTCTGTCAACTACCAACCTCCCCTCCTGTCAACTACCAACCTCCTCTCCTGTCAACTACCAACCTCCTCTTCTGTCAACTACCAACCTCTCCTATCAACTATCAACCTTCTATCAACTACCAACATTCTATCAACTACCAACCTCCTCTTATGTCAACTACCAACCGCCTCTTCTGCCAACCTCCTCTCCTATCAACTACCAACCTCCTCTCCTATCAACTACCAACCTCCTCTCCTATCAACTACCAACCTCTTCTCCTATCAACTACCAACCTCCTCTTCTATCAACTACCAACCTCCTCTTCTATCAACTACCAACCTCCTCTTCTGTCAACTACCAACCTCATGTCCTATCAACTACCAACCCCCTCCTGTCAACTACCAACCTCCTCTTCTGTCAACTACCAACCTCTTCTCCTATCAACTACCAAACTCCTCTTCTATCAACTACCAACCTCCTCTTCTGTCAACTACCAACCTCTTCTCCTATCAACTACCAACCTCCTCTTCTATCAACTACCAACCTCCTCTCCTATCAACTACCAACCTCTTCTCCTATCAACTACCAACCTCCTCTTCTATCAACTACCAACCTCCTCTTCTGTCAACTACCAACCTCCTCTTCTGTCAACTACCTATCTCTTCTGTCAACTACCTATCTTTTCTGTCAACTACCAACCTCCTCTCTTATCAACTACCAACCTCTTCTTCTATCAACTACCAACCTCCTCTTCTATCAACTACCAACCTCCTCTTCTATCAACTACCAACCTCCTCTTCTGTCAACTACCAACCTCCTCTTCTATCAACTACCAACCTCCTCTCCTGTCAACTACCAACCTCCTCTTCTGTCAACTACCAACCTCCTCTCCTGTCAACTACCAACCTCCTCTTCTATCAACTACCAACCTCCTCTTCTGTCAACTACCAACCTCCTCTCCTGTCAACTACCAACCACCTCTTCTATCAACTACCAACCTCCTCTTCTGTCAACTACCAACCTCATGTCCTATCAACTACCAACCCCCTCCTGTCAACTACCAACCTCCTCTTATGTCAACTACCAACCTCCTCTCCTATCAACTACCAACCTCTTCTCCTATCAACTACCAACCTCCTCTTCTATCAACTACCAATCTCCTCTTCTGTCAACTACCAACCTCCTCTTCTGTCAACTACCTATCTCTTCTGTCAACTACCTATCTCTTCTGTCAACTACCAACCTCATGTCCTATCAATTTCAACCCCCTTTCCTATCAACTACCAACCTCCTCTTCTGTCAACTACCAACCTCCTCTTCTATCAACTACCAACCTCATCTCTTGTCAACTACCAACCTCCTCTTCTGTCAACTACCAACCTCCTCTTCTGTCAACTACCAACCTCCTCTTCTATCAACTACCAACCTCCTCTTCTGTCAACTACCAACCTCCTCTCCTGTCAACTACCAACCTTCTATCAACTACCAACATTCTATCAACTACCAACCTCCTCTTCTGTCAACTACCAACCTCTCCTATCAACTATCAACCTTCTATCAACTACCAACATTCTATCAACTACCAACCTCCTCTTCTGTCAACTACCAACCGCCTCTTCTGCCAACCTCCTCTCCTATCAACTACCAACCTCCTCTCCTATCAACTACCAACCTCCTCTCCTATCAACTACCAACCTCTTCTCCTATCAACTACCAACCTCCTCTTCTATCAACTACCAACCTCCTCTTCTATCATCTACCAACCTCCTCTTCTGTCAACTACCAACCTCATGTCCTATCAACTACCAACCCCCTCCTGTCAACTACCAACCTCCTCACCTATCAACTACCAACCTCTTCTCCTATCAACTACCAAACTCCTCTTCTATCAACTACCAACCGCCTCTTCTGTCAACTACCAACCTCCTCTTCTGTCAACTACCTATCTTTTCTGTCAACTACCAACCTCCTCTCCTATCAACTACCAACCTCTTCTCCTATCAACTACCAACCTCCTCTTCTATCAACTACCAACCTCCTCTTCTATCAACTACCAACCTCCTCTTCTGTCAACTACCAACCTCCTCTTCTATCAACTACCAACCTCCTCTCCTGTCAACTACCAACCTCCTCTTCTGTCAACTACCAACCTCCTCTCCTGTCAACTACCAACCTCCTCTTCTATCAACTACCAACCTCCTCTTCTGTCAACTACCAACCTCCTCTTCTATCAACTCTCTCTATCTATCCTCTCCCTTTTTTTTCTCTCTCTCTGTCTTTCTCTGAGTATCTGACGAGACAGGTAGGTTATGTTGTTCGTTGCTTTGTCCCTTGCTGTGCTGTTTTCCCTAGGCATGCATGGGTTTAAGCTGTGACTTTAGAACTTGTCTTTCTAGGTTTCAGAATACCAGCCCAAGCATGAATTGTGCAGGAGGTGGTTTTAGGCGGAATGTTAAACGTTTTTGTGTCTCTCTTTGTACAATAGAGAAACTTGACAATTAGTTTAAGCAGTCAAGAGTAGGAGGGAGGTCCAACCTATTCCTTCTAGAGCCTTCGAATTCAAACCTGGACCCTCTAATCAGGGACTGATTTACACCTGAGACAGCAGATGGGTGCAATTCATAATCCGGTAGAACAGAAAACCTACTATACTTGACTCTGGTCCCTATAGAATTCTGATGAATAAGTGGTAGACTGTCATACCTTGTGTGCCAGTCAGAGACTGCTAAAGACATGAAGTCAGACATGTTGTCATTGCGCCGTGGTAAAGTCTCATGTTGTAACTTTACACACAGGACAGCGGTCGGTCGATCGCATACACACAAACCTGAAGGGCTATAATTTCTCTCCCAAGAGAGTGCTCTCTCTCTCTCTCTCTCTCTCTCTCTCTCTCTCTCTCTCTCTCTTTCTTTCTTCACCAAGCTGTTTTACCTCTCTGACTCTGAGTCACATGAACTGATAGTTTAGTTGTGGATTTAGGAAATAACATGAGATGTCTAAACACACTGATGGTGGCCTCTGCCTTGCACATATTTGAATGTCAGAGAGAATCGGACAGAGTTCAAGAGTGTGTCAGAGAACTAAGATCTCTCTCAGGACAGAAACAATGGGAACTAAGTTCTGTCTCAGGACAGAAGCAATGGGAACTAAGTTCTCTCTCAGGACAGAAGCAATGGGAACTAAGTTCTCTCTCAGGACAGAAGCAATGGGAACTAAGTTCTCTCTCAGGACAGAAGCAATGGGAACTAAGTTCTCTCTCAGGACATAAGCAATGGGAACTAAGTTTTCTCTCAGGTAGGGCTGGGCGATATAACCAAAATATCATATCACAATATTTTTCAGATTGACTATATTTGACGGTATTTAATGTTTTTGAATAGTAAAAGTTGTAAATATGCTTTGAGTAGTTCATGACCCCTAGGGTAGAAACATAAACTATAACTGATTTCAATGGGGCTTTCTCCATTCTGAACATTTTATACTGTTCAATCCATCATTTTCATAAAATTCTGCATTTCCTGCCCTTTTGTTATAATTTCCACACTACCACACAGGGCTGTATGATATGGGCAAAACAAATCTAGGCCTAGTTAATTGGTGAACTGTTGGAATAATGGAAATACACTGAACAGAAATATAAACTCAACATATAAAGTGTTGGTCCCATGTTTCATAAGCTGAAATAAAATGTCCCTGAAATTTTCCAAAAACAAAAAGTGTATTTCTCTCAAATTTTGTGCAAAAGTTTCTTTACATCCCTGTTAGTCAGCATTTCTTCTTTGCTAAGATAATCCATCCACCTGACAGGTGTGGCATATCAAGATGCTGATTAAACAGCATGATCATTACACAGGCGCACCTTGTGCTGGGCACAATAAAAGGCCACTCTAAAATGTGCAGTTTTGTCTCAACACAATGACACAGATGTCTCAAGTTTTGAGGGAGCGTGCAACTGGCATGCTGATTACAGGAAAGTCCACTAGAGCTGTTGCCAGATCATTTATTTTTAAATTTCTCTACCATAAGCCGCCTCCGACGTTTTTTTCGAGAATTTGGCAGTACGTCCAACCGGCCTCGCAACAACAGACCAGGTGTATGGCGTAGTGTGGGGAGGTGGTTTGCTGATGTCAACGTTGTGAACAGAGTGCCCCATGGGGGCAGTGGGGTTATGGTATGAGCAGGCATAAGCTATAGACAACTAACACAATTGTATTTTATCGATGGCAATTTGAATGCACAGAGATACCGTGACAAGATCCTGAGGCCCATTGTTGTGCCATTCATCCACCACCATTACCTCATGTTTCAGCATGATAATGCACAGCCCCATGTCACAAGGATCTGTACACGATTCCTGGAAGCTGAAAATGTCCCGGTTCTTGCATACTCACCAGACATATCACCCATTGAGCATGTTTGGGATGCTCTGGATTGACGTGTACAACAGTGTGTTCCAGTTCCCGCCAATATCCAGCAACTTTAAACAGCCATTGAAGAGGAGTGGGACAACATTCCTGATCAACTCTATGTGAAGGAGATGTGTCATGCTACATGAGGCAGGTGGTCACACCAGATACTGACTGGTTTTCTGATCCAAGCCCCTACCTTTTTTTAAAGGTATCTGTGGGCAACAGATCCGTATCTGTATTCTCAGTCATGTGAAATACATATATTAGGGCCTAATGAATTTATTTCAGTTGACTGATTTCTTTAAATGAATTGTAACTCAGTAAAATCATTGAAATTGTTGCATGTTGCATTTGTATTTTTGTTCAGTATAGAATGATTAATCTATGTAGTTGGAATATGCTGGGCAGCACCTTGAATACATTGTTTGACGTGACAATGAATGAATAAGCCAGAGAGGGATTATTGACAGGCTAGGAACCAAAGTGTTGGTCAGTGTTTCCAGGGCACCCTAATTAGATGTTACAGGTCATGTTGTCTTACCTCATGTAGCTAGCTAGCTAACATATTCATGATTGACCTATTCCTATCTGATTTGGAAGATACTGTTGCACAAACAACATGCTTTGCTAGGCCTACACCAGCACTGGTACCAGGCTGTATTAGCCAGCTAAGTTTGCTCTGACTTATTACATTTAGCAAGCAAGTAGCGATTAGCATTAGCGGCTAACAAGATTTATTTTTGCCACAACATGCTAAGAAAAGACAAACTAGCAGACAGTAATATACACAAACTAATAGTACTTGTAGAAAAGCAGCATCGTTGTCACCAAAATCTTTCTGCATCTGAACAGCAGACTCTGTGGTCTAGCAACTGCTCTCTCCTTGAGTGACAGGGGGGCGGGGCTTGGTGTGGGAAGCAGCATGCAACAGGAAGAGAAAAATGACTCATTAAAACAGACATTACACATGCTGGAGTTGCATATCACATTTAACAAAACAACCATTGAAATACCGCTAGAGAAGGTAAAGTAAAAACACAAACCGGTTCCTGCATCAATGCTGGTATATATGTTATACCGCCCAGCCCTCAGGACAGAAGCATTGGGAACTGAGATATGTCTCAGGACAGAAGCAACGGGAACTGAGATGTGTCTCAGGACAGAAGCAATGGGAACTGAGATATGTCTCAGGACAGAAGCAACAGGAACTGAGATATGTCTCAGGACAGAAGCAATGGGAACTGAGATATGTCTCAGGACAGAAGCAATGGGAACTGAGATATGTCTCAGGACAGAAGCAATGGGAACTGAGATATGTCTCAGGACAGAAGCAATGGGAACTGAGATATGTCTCAAGACAGAAGCAATGGGAACTGAGATATGTCTCAGGACAGAAGCAATGGGAACTGAGATATGTCTCAGGACAGAAGCAATGGGAACTGAGATATGTCTCAGGACAGAAGCAATGGGAAATGTGATATGTCTCAGGACAGAAGCAATGGGAACTGTGATATGTCTCAGGACAGAAGCAATGGGAACTGAGATATGTCTCAGGACAGAATGGGTAACGAGATATGTCTCAGGACAGAAGCAATGGGAACTGAGATATGTCTCAGGACAGAAGCAATGGGAACTGAGATATGTCTCAGGACAGAAACAATGGGAACTGAGATATGTCTCAGGACAGAAGCAATGGGAACTGAGATATGTCTCAGGACAGAAGCAATGGGAACTGAGATATGTCTCAGGACAGAAACAATGGGAACTGAGATATGTCTCAGGACAGAAGCAATGGGAACTGATTTAAGAGACTTTTATGCATATGGTCTTACGACAGAGACAATTGAGACGAGCAAGAACGTTAGTTATCTTGTCTTCATGTTTTTCAAATTTGACAATCCCAGACGTTGCACAAGCTTGTCAAAATTTGATTTATTTGATCAATGGGGTTAGATCACAAATCAGTCACCGTGCTTCATATGCAGTTCTTTTCGGAAAGTATTCAGACCGTTTGACTTTTTCCACATTTTGTTACATTACAGCCTTATTCTAAAATGTTACCTCATCAATCTACACACAATACCCCATAATAACAAAGCAAAAACAGGTTTTTAGAAATATTGGCAAATTTATTACAAATAAAAAACTGATATCACATTTACATTATTATTCAGACCCTTTACTCAGTACTTTGTTGAAGCACATTTGGCAGCGATTACAGCCTTGAGTCATCTTGGGTATGACGCTGTAAACTTGGCACACCCGTATTTGGGGAGTTTCTCCCATTCTTCTCTGCAGATCCTCTCAAGCTCTGTCAGGTTGGATGGGGAGTGTTTCTGCACAGCTATTTTCAGGTTCTAAATGAGATGTTCGATTGGGTTCAAGTCCGGGATCAAGGACATTCAGAGACTTGGCCCGAAGCCACTCCTGCATTGTCTTGGCAATGTGCTTAGGGTCGTTGTCCTGTTGGAAGGTTAACCTTCGCCCCAGTCTGAGGTCCTGAGTGCTCTGGAGCAGGTTTTCATCAAGAATCTCTGTACTTTTCTCTGTTCATCTTTGCCTCGATCCTGACTAGTCTCCCAGTTCCTGCCGCTGAAAAACATCCACACAGCATAATGCTGCCACCACAATAGTTCACCGTAGGGATGGTGCCATGTTTCCTCCAGACGTGACACTTGGCATTCAGGCCAAAGAGTTCAATGTTGGTTTCATTAGACCAGAGAATCTTGTTTCTCATGATCTGATAGTCTTCAGGTGCCTTTTGGCAAACTCCAAGCGTACTGTCATGCGCCTTTTTACTGAGGAGTGACTTCCGTCTGGCCACTCTACCATAAAGGCCTGATTGGTGGAGTGCTGCAGAGATTGTTGTCCTTCTGGATGTTTCTCCCATCTCCACAGAGGAACTCTAGATGGTCACTCAGAGTGACCATCGGGTTATTGGTCACCTCCCTGACCAAGGCCCTTCTCCCCCGGTTGCTCAGTTTGGACGGGCAGCCAGCTCTAGGAAGGGTCTTGGTGCTTCTAAACTTCTTCCACTTAAGAATGATGGAGTCCACTGTGTTCTTGGGGACCTTCAATGCTGCAGACATTTTTTGGAACCCTTCCTCTGATCTGTGCCTCGACACAATCCTGTCTCTGAGCTCTACGGACAATTCCATTGACCTTCATCGCTTGGTTTTTGCTCTGACATGCACTGTCAACTGTGGGACCTTATGTAGACAGGTTTGTGCCTTTCCAAATCATGTCCAATCAATTGAATTTGCCACAGGTGGACTCCAATCAAGTTGTAGAAACATCTCAAGGATGATCAATGGAAACAGGATGCACCTGAGCTCAATTTCTAGTTTCATAGCAAACGGTTTGAATACTTATGTAAATAAGGTATTTCTGTTTTTAATTTTTAATACATTTGCTAAAATAAGTAAAAATCCAGTTTTTTACATTTTTCATTCTGGGTGTGTAGATTTCTGAAGTAAAATCAGAAATACCGTAACAAAATGTGGAAAAAGTCAAGGGGTCTGATATTAGTGCTGATATTATTGACATAAAGTAGTTTTCACAGCTTTTCCCTCTTCCCCTTTATGGAAGATACTGTACTAGCAGTTAGCTACTCTGTGCTGAAGGTTGTAAATCAACTCACTAATCAGACAGTATCTTTGTCTTCCTCAGCCACACGGATGATAGATAATTTATAGCGATGCGATTCACCTGTTTCAGCTGACAGGAAATACCAGGAGATATGGTTTTAACCTGTCTAGATGATTGTCCTTTCCTTCCTTTCCTCTGTGCAGATTTTTTTTTTTTTTATTTAACCTTTTTTTTAACTAGGCAAGTCAGTTAAGAACAATTTATTATTTACAACGGCCTAGGAACAGTGGGTTAACTGCCTTGTTCAGCGGCAGAACGACAGATTGTTACCATGTCAGCTCGAGGATTTGATCCAGCAACCTTTGGGTTACTGACCCAACGCTCTAACCACTAGGCTACCTGCCGCCCCTTGATGACTGTGCGGATGGAGTCAATTCAAGAAGTAAACAGATATTCCAATCTCAATTTCGATCAGAACAGTTTGGAATTTTAATTTCAGTTGACTTCCTGAATTGAATGAATTGAAATGGAATTGATCCCAACCCTGGTGTGCGGTGAGCTGACTGAATGGTAAACGAACCACTGCATCCATAAACAACTCCACGTTATACTGTTTCCCTATGGATTATACTAGCTAGCTAGATATATGTAGTAACTACATGGGATTACATTGAAATATGATGTCTGTTCATCTCGTGTGATTTCGTTAGCCATGTCTGGAGTTAAAATGTCCGTTATTGTATTTTATCCGTCAGATTACTGGCACTAATTTAACAATTTGCTTAATGAATTGCTGCTGAATATCATGAAAATATGATTGTAAAGTAACATATAGTATAATATTGACTGCTTGTCCCTGCCGTTTACACGTTTATAGTTGTGTAATTATTTATCCAAGGCTGGGTGCTCATACAGCATGGCCCCTCCCCTCCCAAACACACATACAGACCAGCCCAGCCCTTCCCTGTCCTGCCTTGTCCTCTCCTGTCCATCCCTGTCCTGCCCTCTCCTCTCCAGTCCTGCCCTCTCCTCTCCTGTCCAGCCCTGCCCTCTCCTGTCCAGCCCTGTCCAGCCCTGCCCTCTCCTGTCCAGCTCTGTCCTGCCTTGTCCTCTCCTGTCCAGCCCTGTCCTGCCTTGTCCTCTCCTGTCCAGCCCTGTCCTGCCTTGTCCTCTCCTGTCCAGCCCTGTCCTGCCTTGTCCTCTCCTGTCCAGCACTGTCCTGCCATGTCCTTTCCTGGCCAGCCCAGCCCTGCCCTCTCCTGGCCAGCCTAGCCCTGTCCTGCCCTGTCCTGCTGGTCCCACCCTTCTATCTGCCTTTCTCTGCATATCAGGAAGTCAGGGTTTCTGCATCCCAAATGGCACCCTATTCCCTATATAGTGCACTACTTTTCCCCAGGACCCTGGTCTATCAGGAGTGCACTATATAGGGAATAGGATGCCATACAGGATGCATACTCCTTAGTCTCTCAACCCTGCCTCCTACTCTCCCAGAATCCTCCCTGGTTGCCGTTACTTAGGATGACTAGTTTTGATGAATTAATTCAACTGTATGCTACGTTAGAGAATAGCAGAGTGGACAAGAAGGGGATAAAAATCACAGCTTAATAATCTACTCATCCGTAACCATTCCTGTCCCTGCTGTTTAAGAGGAGCCCTCTCCGTAACAAACTCTGTTTTAAATGAATTGATTGAGACTTCTTTTTTTTTACCCGTTCCTCTGGACTCGGTCCAAGATACAGGCTGTCTAGCACATTAGGCACCACCCCCTTTGCAAGTTTGAAATGTGAGCTGCCTAGCCTGCTTGTCTGTGTGTGTTTCTTCTCTGTCCCTGCCCTCTCTTCTGGCTGTGTGGCTGTGTCTGTGTGATGTGTTTATTGGGAGGGCAAAAGCAATGGCTCAGTAGACAGAGAGGATACATCTATAACAGCAACAGCTGCAGGAAAATACAATAGAGGTGAGGAAATAAAACATTTAGTTCTCCCTCTCTCACTGTCCCCCCCACCCCTCTCTCTCCCTCTCTCACTGTCCCCCCACCCTCTCTCTCTCTCTCTCTTTAACCCTTGAGAGTCAGCAGCAGAAAACCAGGTCCTTTATGTTCTAGAGTAGACTGAGACATTCTCTATGATCCTAACGCCAGTCCTCCTCTTCCTCTCTGCTGTATGTCCTCCTCTTCCTCTCTGCTGTATGTCCTCCTGTCTTCCTCTCTGCTGTATGTCATCCTGTCCTCCTCTCTGCTGTATGTCCTCTCTGCTGTATGTCCTCCTGTCCTCCTCTCTGCTGTATGTCCTCCTGTCCTCCTCTCTGCTGTATGTCCTCCTGTCCTTCTCTCTGCCCTCCTGTCCTCCTCTCTGCTGTATGTCCTCATGTCCTCCTCTCTGCTGTATGTCCTCCTGTCCTCCTCTCTGCTGTATGTCCTCCTGTCCTCCTCTCTGCTGTATGTCCTCCTGTCCTCCTCTCTGCTGTATGTCCTCCTGTCCTCCTCTCTGCTGTATGAACAAAGTTTCCCTTTTTAAAAGTCTTAACCCTCTTGTTCTGCCATGCTATTGTCTCGTGGGGATTGGTTGTCAGAGATAGAGAGAGAGTGGAGGGAGTACAGCGAGAGAGGGAGAGAAAGAGGGGGAGAGGAAGAGTGGGAGAGAGAGAGAGTGGTGGAGGGAGTACAGTGGGAGAGAAAGAGGGAGAGAAAGTGGGGGAGAAAGGGTGGCGGGGGGAGTAAAGAGAGAGGGAGAGGGGAGGAAACACAGAAAGCTGTAAAATAGCTACTGGCTTGCTTGAGTAGTGCAAAGATAAAAAGAAGCCCTGGCTTCATGATTCCTGCAAATAAGTATTTGTAGACATGTGAGGTCTCTTTACTGGACAGTGGAGCAAAAAGACAGGGGCAGGGGGGGGGGGTTAGCTGACAGGGGGATGGAGGTAGGTTAGTAGTAGTGGCTGACAGGGGGATGGAGGTAGGTTAGTAGTAGTGGCTGACAGGGGATGGAGGTAGGTTAGTAGTAGTGGCTGACAGGGGGATGGAGGTAGGTTAGTAGTAGTGGCTGATAGGGTGATGGAGGTAGGTTAGTAGTAGTAGCTGACAGGGGGATGGAGGTAGGTTAGTAGTAGTGGCTGACAGGGGGATGGAGGTAGATTAGTAGTAGTAGCTGACAGGGGGATGGAGGTAGGTTAGTAGTAGTAGCTGACGGGGATGGAGGTAGGTTAGTAGTGGCTGACAGGGGGATGGAGGTAGGTTAGTAGTAGTGGCTGATAGGGGGATGGAGGTAGGTTAGTAGTGGCTGACAGGGGGATGGAGGTAGGTTAGTAGTAGTAGCTGACAGGGGGATGGAGGTAGGTTAGTAGTAGTAGCTGACAGGGGGATGGAGGTAGGTTAGTAGTTGTGGCTGACAGGGGGATGGAGGTAGATTAGTAGTAGTAGCTGACAGGGGGATGGAGGTAGGTTAGTAGTAGTGGCTGACAGGGGGATGGAGGTAGATTAGTAGTAGTAGCTGACAGGGGGATGGAGGTAGGTTAGTAGTAGTAGCTGACAGGGGGATGGAGGTAGGTTAGTAGTAGTGGCTGACAGGGGGATGGAGGTAGGTTAGTAGTAGTGGCTGACAGGGGGATGGAGGTAGGTTAGTAGTAGTGGCTGACAGGGGGATGGAGGTAGGTTAGTAGTAGTAGCTGACAGGGGGATGGAGGTAGGTTAGTAGTAGTGGCTAACAGGGGGATGGGGGTAGGTTAGTAGTAGTAGTAGCTGACAGGGGGATGGAGGTAGGTTAGTAGTAGTGGCTGACAGGGGGATGGAGGTAGATTAGTAGTAGTGGCTGACAGGGGGGATGGAGGTAGGTTAGTAGTAGTGGCTGACAGGGGGATGGAGGTAGGTTAGTAGTAGTGGCTGACAGGGGGATGGAGGTAGGTTAGTAGTAGTGGCTGACAGGGGGATGGAGGTAGGTTAGTAGTAGTAGCTGACAGGGGGATGGAGGTAGGTTAGTAGTAGTGGCTGACAGGGGGATGGGGGTAGGTTAGTAGTAGTAGTAGCTGACAGGGGGATGGAGGTAGGTTAGTAGTAGTGGCTGACAGGGGGATGGAGGTAGGTTAGTAGTAGTGGCTGACAGGGGGATGGAGGTAGGTTTGTAGTAGTAGCTGACAGGGGGATGGAGGTAGGTTAGTAGTAGTAGTGGCTGACAGGGGGATGGAGGTAGGTTAGTAGTAGTGGCTAACAGGAGGATGGAGGTAGGTTAGTAGTAGTAGCTGACAGGGGGATGGAGGTAGGTTAGTAGTGGCTGACAGGGGGATGGAGGTAGGTTAGTAGTAGTAGCTGACAGGGGGATGGAGGTAGGTTAGTAGTAGTAGCTGACAGGGGGGATGGAGGTAGGTTAGTAGTAGTAGCTGACAGGAGAATGGAGGTAGGTTAGTAGTAGTGGCTGACAGGGGGATGGAGGGTAGGTTAGTAGTTGTGGCTGACAGGGGGATGGAGGTAGGTTAGTAGTAGTGGCTGATAGGGGGATGGAGGTAGGTTAGTAGTGGCTGACAGGGGGATGGAGGTAGGTTAGTAGTAGTGGCTGACAGGGGGATGGAGGTAGGTTAGTAGTAGTGGCTGACAGGGGGATGGAGGTAGGTTAGTAGTAGTGGCTGACAGGGGGATGGAGGTAGGTTAGTAGTAGTGGCTGACAGGGGGATGGAGGTAGGTTAGTAGTAGTGGCTGACAGGGGGATGGAGGTAGGTTAATAGTAGTAGTGGCTGACAGGGGGATGGAGGTAGGTTAGTAGTAGTGGCTGACAGGGGGATGGAGGTAGGTTAGTAGTAGTGGCTGACAGGGGGATGGAGGTAGGTTAGTAGTAGTAGCTGACAGGGGGATGGAGGTAGGTTAGTAGTAGTAGCAGACAGGGGGATGGAGGTAGGTTAGTAGTAGTAGTAGCTGACAGTGGGATGGAGGTAGGTTAGTAGTAGTGGCTGATAGTAGATGGAGGTAGGTTAGTATTAGTGGCTGACAGGGGGATGGAGGTAGGTTAGTAGTAGTGGCTGACAGGGGGATGGAGGTAGGTTAGTAGTAGTGGCTGACAGGGGGATGGAGGTAGGTTTGTAGTAGTAGCTGACAGGGGGATGGAGGTAGGTTAGTAGTAGTAGTGGCTGACAGGGGGATGGAGGTAGGTTAGTAGTAGTGGCTAACAGGAGGATGGAGGTAGGTTAGTAGTAGTAGCTGACAGGGGGATGGAGGTAGGTTAGTAGTGGCTGACAGGGGGATGGAGGTAGGTTAGTAGTAGTAGCTGACAGGGGGATGGAGGTAGGTTAGTAGTAGTAGCTGACAGGGGGATGGAGGTAGGTTAGTAGTAGTAGCTGACAGGAGAATGGAGGTAGGTTAGTAGTAGTGGCTGACAGGGGGATGGAGGTAGGTTAGTAGTTGTGGCTGACAGGGGGATGGAGGTAGGTTAGTAGTAGTGGCTGATAGGGGGATGGAGGTAGGTTAGTAGTGGCTGACAGGGGGATGGAGGTAGGTTAGTAGTAGTGGCTGACAGGGGGATGGAGGTAGGTTAGTAGTAGTGGCTGACAGGGGGATGGAGGTAGGTTAGTAGTAGTAGCTGACAGGGGGATGGAGGTAGGTTAGTAGTAGTAGCTGACGGGGATGGAGGTAGGTTAGTAGTAGTGGCTGACAGGGGGATGGAGGTAGGTTAGTATTAGTGGCTGACAGGGGGATGGAGGTAGGTTAGTAGTGGCTGATAGGGGATGGAGGTAGGTTAGTAGTAGTGGCTGACAGGGGGATGGAGGTAGGTTAGTAGTAGTGGCTGACAGGGGGATGGAGGTAGGTTAGTAGTAGTGGCTGACAGGGGGATGGAGGTAGGTTAGTAGTAGTGGCTGACAGGGGGATGGAGGTAGGTTAATAGTAGTAGTGGCTGACAGGGGGATGGAGGTAGGTTAGTAGTAGTGGCTGACAGGGGGATGGAGGTAGGTTAGTAGTAGTGGCTGACAGGGGGATGGAGGTAGGTTAGTAGTAGTAGCTGACAGGGGGATGGAGGTAGGTTAGTAGTAGTAGCAGACAGGGGGATGGAGGTAGGTTAGTAGTAGTAGTAGCTGACAGTGGGATGGAGGTAGGTTAGTAGTAGTGGCTGATAGTAGATGGAGGTAGGTTAGTATTAGTGGCTGACAGGGGGATGGAGGTAGGTTAGTAGTAGTAGCTGACAGGGGGATGGAGGTAGGTTAGTAGTAGTGGCTGACAGGGGGATGGAGGTAGGTTAGTAGTAGTGGCTGACAGAGGGATGGAGGTAGGTTAGTAGTAGTGGCTGACAGGGGGATGGAGGTAGGTTAGTAGTAGTGGCTGACAGGGGGATGGAGGTAGATTAGTAGTAGTGGCTGACAGGGGGATGGAGGTAGGCTAGTAGTAGTGGCTGACAGGGGGATGGAGTTAGGTTAGTAGTAGTGGCTGACAGGGGGATGGAGGTAGGTTAGTAGTAGTGGCTGACAGGGGGATGGAGGTAGGTTAGTAGTGGCTGACAGGGGGATGGAGGTAGGTTAGTAGTAGTGGCTGACAGGGGGATGGAGGTAGGCTAGTAGTAGTAGCTGATAGGGGGATGGAGGTGGGTTAGTACTAGTGGCTGACAGGGGGATGGAGGTAGGTTAGTAGTAGTGCCCACAGGGGGATGGAGGTAGGTTAGTAGTGGCTGACAGGGGGATGGAGGTAGGTTAGTAGTAGTAGCTGACAGGGGGATGGAGGTAGTTTAGTACTAGTGGCTGACAGGGGGATGGAGGTAGGTTAGTAGTAGTGGCTGACAGGGGGATGGAGGTAGGTTAGTAGTAGTAGCTGACAGGGGGATGGAGGTAGGTTAGTAGTAGTGGCTGACAGGGGGATGGAGGTAGGTTAGTAGTAGTGGCTGACAGGGGGATGGAGGTAGGTTAGTAGTGGCTGACAGGGGGATGGAGGTAGGTTAGTAGTAGTGGCTGACGGGGGGATGGAGGTAGGTTAGTAGTAGTGGCTGATAGGGGATGGAGGTAGGTTAGTAGTAGTGGCTGACAGGGGGATGGAGGTAGGTTAGTAGTAGTGGCTGACAGGGGGATGGAGGTAGGTTAGTAGTAGTGGCTGACAGGGGGATGGAGGTAGGTTAGTAGTAGTGGCTGACAGGGGGATGGAGGTAGGTTAGTAGTAGTGGCTGACAGGGGGATGGAGGTAGGTTAGTTGTAGTGGCTGACAGGGGGATGGAGGTAGGTTAGTAGTAGTGGCTGACAGGGGGATGGAGGTAGGTTAGTAGTAGTGGCTGACGGGGATGGAGGTAGGTTAGTAGTAGTGGCTGATAGGGGGATGGAGGTAGGTTAGTAGTAGTAGCTGACAGGGGGATGGAGGTAGGTTAGTAGTAGTGTCTGACAGGGTGATGGAGGTAGGTTTGTAGTGGCTGACAGGAGGATGGAGGTAGGTTAGTAGTAGTGGCTGACAGGGGGATGGAGGTAGGTTAGTAGTAGTGGCTGACAGGGGGATGGAGGTAGGTTAGTAGTAGTAGCTGACAGGGGGATGGAGGTAGGTTAGTAGTAGTGGCTGACAGGGGGATGGAGGTAGGTTAGTAGTAGTGGCTGACAGGGGGATGGAGGTAGGTTAGTAGTAGTGGCTGACAGGGGGATGGAGGTAGGTTAGTAGTAGTGGCTGACAGGGGGATGGAGGTAGGTTAGTAGTAGTAGCTGACAGGGGGATGGAGGTAGGTTAGTAGTAGTGGCTAACAGGGGGATGGGGGTAGGTTAGTAGTAGTAGTAGCTGACAGGGGGATGGAGGTAGGTTAGTAGTAGTGGCTGACAGGGGGATGGAGGTAGATTAGTAGTAGTGGCTGACAGGGGGATGGAGGTAGGTTAGTAGTAGTGGCTGACAGGGGGGATGGAGGTAGGTTAGTAGTAGTGGCCTGACAGGGGGATGGAGGTAGGTTAGTAGTAGTGGCTGACAGGGGGATGGAGGTAGGTTAGTAGTAGTAGCTGACAGGGGGATGGAGGTAGGTTAGTAGTAGTGGCTGACAGGGGGATGGGGGTAGGTTAGTAGTAGTAGTAGCTGACAGGGGGATGGAGGTAGGTTAGTAGTAGTGGCTGACAGGGGGATGGAGGTAGGTTAGTAGTAGTGGCTGACAGGGGGATGGAGGTAGGTTAGTAGTAGTAGCTGACAGGGGGATGGAGGTAGGTTAGTAGTAGTAGTGGCTGACAGGGGGATGGAGGTAGGTTAGTAGTAGTGGCTAACAGGAGGATGGAGGTAGGTTAGTAGTAGTAGCTGACAGGGGGATGGAGGTAGGTTAGTAGTGGCTGACAGGGGGATGGAGGTAGGTTAGTAGTAGTAGCTGACAGGGGGATGGAGGTAGGTAGTAGTAGTAGCTGACAGGGGGATGGAGGTAGGTTAGTAGTAGTAGCTGACAGGGGGATGGAGGTAGGTTAGTAGTAGTAGCTGACAGGGGGATGGAGGTAGGTTAGTAGTAGTAGCTGACAGGAGGATGGAGGTAGGTTAGTAGTAGTGGCTGACAGGGGGATGGAGGTAGGTTAGTAGTTGTGGCTGACAGGGGGATGGAGGTAGGTTAGTAGTAGTGGCTGATAAGGGGATGGAGGTAGGTTAGTAGTGGCTGACAGGGGGATGGAGGTAGGTTAGTAGTAGTGGCTGACAGGGGGATGGAGGTAGGTTAGTAGTAGTGGCTGACAGGGGGATGGAGGTAGGTTAGTAGTAGTAGCTGACAGGGGGATGGAGGTAGGTTAGTAGTAGTAGCTGACGGGGATGGAGGTAGGTTAGTAGTAGTGGCTGACGGGGATGGAGGTATGTTAGTATTAGTGGCTGACAGGGGGATGGAGGTAGGTTAGTAGTAGTAGCAGACAGGGGGATGGAGGTAGGTTAGTAGTAGTAGTAGCTGACAGTGGGATGGAGGTAGGTTAGTAGTAGTGGCTGATAGGGGATGGAGGTAGGTTAGTATTAGTGGCTGACAGGGGGATGGAGGTAGGTTAGTAGTAGTAGCTGACAGGGGGATGGAGGTAGGTTAGTAGTAGTGGCTGACAGGGGGATGGAGGTAGGTTAGTAGTAGTGGCTGACAGAGGGATGGAGGTAGGTTAGTAGTAGTGGCTGACAGGGGGATGGAGGTAGGTTAGTAGTAGTGGCTGACAGGGGGATGGAGGTAGATTAGTAGTAGTGGCTGACAGGGGGATGGAGGTAGGCTAGTAGTAGTGGCTGACAGGGGGATGGAGTTAGGTTAGTAGTAGTGGCTGACAGGGGGATGGAGGTAGGTTAGTAGTAGTGGCTGACAGGGGGATGGAGGTAGGTTAGTAGTGGCTGACAGGGGGATGGAGGTAGGTTAGTAGTAGTGGCTGACAGGGGGATGGAGGTAGGCTAGTAGTAGTAGCTGATAGGGGGATGGAGGTGGGTTAGTACTAGTGGCTGACAGGGGGATGGAGGTAGGTTAGTAGTAGTGCCCACAGGGGGATGGAGGTAGGTTAGTAGTGGCTGACAGGGGGATGGAGGTAGGTTAGTAGTAGTAGCTGACAGGGGGATGGAGGTAGTTTAGTACTAGTGGCTGACAGGGGGATGGAGGTAGGTTAGTAGTAGTGGCTGACAGGGGGATGGAGGTAGGTTAGTAGTAGTAGCTGACAGGGGGATGGAGGTAGGTTAGTAGTAGTGGCTGACAGGGGGATGGAGGTAGGTTAGTAGTAGTGGCTGACAGGGGGATGGAGGTAGGTTAGTAGTGGCTGACAGGGGGATGGAGGTAGGTTAGTAGTAGTGGCTGACGGGGGGATGGAGGTAGGTTAGTAGTAGTGGCTGATAGGGGATGGAGGTAGGTTAGTAGTAGTGGCTGACAGGGGGATGGAGGTAGGTTAGTAGTAGTGGCTGACAGGGGGATGGAGGTAGGTTAGTAGTAGTGGCTGACAGGGGGATGGAGGTAGGTTAGTAGTAGTGGCTGACAGGGGGATGGAGGTAGGTTAGTAGTAGTGGCTGACAGGGGGATGGAGGTAGGTTAGTTGTAGTGGCTGACAGGGGGATGGAGGTAGGTTAGTAGTAGTGGCTGACAGGGGGATGGAGGTAGGTTAGTAGTAGTGGCTGACGGGGATGGAGGTAGGTTAGTAGTAGTGGCTGATAGGGGGATGGAGGTAGGTTAGTAGTAGTAGCTGACAGGGGGATGGAGGTAGGTTAGTAGTAGTGTCTGACAGGGTGATGGAGGTAGGTTTGTAGTGGCTGACAGGAGGATGGAGGTAGGTTAGTAGTAGTGGCTGACAGGGGGATGGAGGTAGGTTAGTAGTAGTGGCTGACAGGGGGATGGAGGTAGGTTAGTAGTAGTAGCTGACAGGGGGATGGAGGTAGGTTAGTAGTAGTGGCTGACAGGGGGATGGAGGTAGGTTAGTAGTAGTGGCTGACAGGGGGATGGAGGTAGGTTAGTAGTAGTGGCTGACAGGGGGATGGAGGTAGGTTAGTAGTAGTGGCTGACAGGGGGATGGAGGTAGGTTAGTAGTAGTAGCTGACAGGGGGGATGGAGGTAGGTTAGTAGTAGTGGCTAACAGGGGGATGGGGGTAGGTTAGTAGTAGTAGTAGCTGACAGGGGGATGGAGGTAGGTTAGTAGTAGTGGCTGACAGGGGGATGGAGGTAGATTAGTAGTAGTGGCTGACAGGGGGATGGAGGTAGGTTAGTAGTAGTGGCTGACAGGGGGATGGAGGTAGGTTAGTAGTAGTGGCTGACAGGGGGATGGAGGTAGGTTAGTAGTAGTGGCTGACAGGGGGATGGAGGTAGGTTAGTAGTAGTAGCTGACAGGGGGATGGAGGTAGGTTAGTAGTAGTGGCTGACAGGGGGATGGGGGTAGGTTAGTAGTAGTAGTAGCTGACAGGGGGATGGAGGTAGGTTAGTAGTAGTGGCTGACAGGGGGATGGAGGTAGGTTAGTAGTAGTGGCTGACAGGGGGATGGAGGTAGGTTAGTAGTAGTAGCTGACAGGGGGATGGAGGTAGGTTAGTAGTAGTAGTGGCTGACAGGGGGATGGAGGTAGGTTAGTAGTAGTGGCTAACAGGAGGATGGAGGTAGGTTAGTAGTAGTAGCTGACAGGGGGATGGAGGTAGGTTAGTAGTAGTGGCTGACGGGGATGGAGGTAGGTTAGTAGTAGTAGCTGACAGGGGGATGGAGGTAGGTTAGTAGTAGTAGCTGACAGGGGGATGGAGGTAGGTTAGTAGTAGTAGCTGACAGGGGGATGGAGGTAGGTTAGTAGTAGTAGCTGACAGGGGGATGGAGGTAGGTTAGTAGTAGTAGCTGACAGGAGGATGGAGGTAGGTTAGTAGTAGTGGCTGACAGGGGGATGGAGGTAGGTTAGTAGTTGTGGCTGACAGGGGGGATGGAGGTAGGTTAGTAGTAGTGGCTGATAAGGGGATGGAGGTAGGTTAGTAGTGGCTGACAGGGGGATGGAGGTAGGTTAGTAGTAGTGGCTGACAGGGGGATGGAGGTAGGTTAGTAGTAGTGGCTGACAGGGGGATGGAGGTAGGTTAGTAGTAGTAGCTGACAGGGGGATGGAGGTAGGTTAGTAGTAGTAGCTGACGGGGATGGAGGTAGGTTAGTAGTAGTGGCTGACGGGGATGGAGGTAGGTTAGTATTAGTGGCTGACAGGGGGATGGAGGTAGGTTAGTAGTGGCTGATAGGGGATGGAGGTAGGTTAGTAGTAGTGGCTGACAGGGGGATGGAGGTAGGTTAGTAGTAGTGGCTGACAGGGGGATGGAGGTAGGTTAGTAGTAGTGGCTGACAGGGGATGGAGGTAGGTTAGTAGTAGTGGCTGACAGGGGGATGGAGGTAGGTTAATAGTAGTAGTGGCTGACAGGGGGATGGAGGTAGGTTAGTAGTAGTGGCTGACAGGGGGATGGAGGTAGGTTAGTAGTAGTGGCTGACAGGGGGATGGAGGTAGGTTAGTAGTAGTAGCTGACAGGGGGATGGAGGTAGGTTAGTAGTAGTAGCAGACAGGGGGGATGGAGGTAGGTTAGTAGTAGTAGTAGCTGACAGTGGGATGGAGGTAGGTTAGTAGTAGTGGCTGATAGGGGATGGAGGTAGGTTAGTATTAGTGGCTGACAGGGGGATGGAGGTAGGTTAGTAGTAGTAGCTGACAGGGGGATGGAGGTAGGTTAGTAGTAGTGGCTGACAGGGGGATGGAGGTAGGTTAGTAGTAGTAGCTGACAGGGGGATGGAGGTAGGTTAGTAGTAGTAGCTGACAGGGGGATGGAGGTAGGTTAGTAGTAGTAGCTGACAGGAGGATGGAGGTAGGTTAGTAGTAGTGGCTGACAGGGGGATGGAGGTAGGTTAGTAGTTGTGGCTGACAGGGGGATGGAGGTAGGTTAGTAGTAGTGGCTGATAGGGGGATGGAGGTAGGTTAGTAGTGGCTGACAGGGGGATGGAGGTAGGTTAGTAGTAGTGGCTGACAGGGGGATGGAGGTAGGTTAGTAGTAGTGGCTGACAGGGGGATGGAGGTAGGTTAGTAGTAGTAGCTGACAGGGGGATGGAGGTAGGTTAGTAGTAGTAGCTGACGGGGATGGAGGTAGGTTAGTAGTAGTGGCTGACGGGGATGGAGGTAGGTTAGTATTAGTGGCTGACAGGGGGATGGAGGTAGGTTAGTAGTGGCTGATAGGGGATGGAGGTAGGTTAGTAGTAGTGGCTGACAGGGGGATGGAGGTAGGTTAGTAGTAGTGGCTGACAGGGGGATGGAGGTAGGTTAGTAGTAGTGGCTGACAGGGGATGGAGGTAGGTTAGTAGTAGTGGCTGACAGGGGGATGGAGGTAGGTTAATAGTAGTAGTGGCTGACAGGGGGATGGAGGTAGGTTAGTAGTAGTGGCTGACAGGGGGATGGAGGTAGGTTAGTAGTAGTGGCTGACAGGGGGATGGAGGTAGGTTAGTAGTAGTAGCTGACAGGGGGATGGAGGTAGGTTAGTAGTAGTAGCAGACAGGGGGATGGAGGTAGGTTAGTAGTAGTAGTAGCTGACAGTGGGATGGAGGTAGGTTAGTAGTAGTGGCTGATAGGGTATGGAGGTAGGTTAGTATTAGTGGCTGACAGGGGGATGGAGGTAGGTTAGTAGTAGTAGCTGACAGGGGGATGGAGGTAGGTTAGTAGTAGTGGCTGACAGGGGGATGGAGGTAGGTTAGTAGTAGTGGCTGACAGTGGGATGGAGGTAGGTTAGTAGTTGTGGCTGACAGGGGGATGGAGGTAGATTAGTAGTAGTGGCTGATAGGGGGATGGAGGTAGGTTAGTGGTAGTGGCTGACAGGGGGATGGATGTAGGTTAGTAGTAGTGGCTGACAGGGGGATGGAGGTAGGTTAGTAGTAGTGGCTGACAGGGGGATGGAGGTAGGTTAGTATTAGTAGCTGACAGGAGGATGGAGGTAGGTTAGTAGTAGTGGCTGATAGGGGGATGGAGGTAGGTTAGTAGTAGTAGCTGACAGGGGGATGGAGGTAGGTTAGTAGTGGCTGATAGGGGATGGAGGTAGGTTAGTAGTAGTGGCTGACAGGGGGATGGAGGTAGGTTAGTAGTAGTGGCTGACAGGGGGATGGAGGTAGGTTAGTCGTAGTGGCTGACAGGGGGATGGAGGTAGGTTAGTATTAGTGGCTGACAGGGGGATGGAGGTAGGTTAGTATTAGTGGCTGACAGGGGGATGGAGGTAGGTTAGTAGTAGTGGCTGACAGGGGGATGGAGGTAGGTTAGTAGTAGTGGCTGACAGGGGGATGGAGGTAGGTTAGTAGTAGTGGCTGACAGGGGGATGTAGGTAGGTTAGTAGTAGTAGCTGACAGGGGGATGGAGGTAGGTTAGTAGTAGTAGTAGCTGACAGGGGGATGGAGGTAGGTTAGTAGTAGTAGCTGACAGGGGGATGGAGGTAGATTAGTAGTAGTGGCTGACAGGGGGATGGAGGTAGGTTAGTAGTAGTGGCTGACAGGGGGATGGAGGTAGGTTAGTAGTAGTGGCTGACAGGGGGATGTAGGTAGGTTAGTAGTGGCTGACAAGGGGATGGAGGTAGGTTAGTAGTAGTGGCTGACAGGGGGATGGAGGTAGGTTAGTAGTAGTGGCTGACAGGGGGATGGAGGTAGGTTAGTAGTAGTGGCTGACAGGGGGATGTAGGTAGGTTAGTAGTGGCTGACAGGGGGATGGAGGTAGGTTAGTAGTAGTGGCTGACAGGGGGATGGAGGTAGGTTAGTAGTGGCTGACAGGGGGATGGAGGTAGGTTAGTAGTAGTAGCTGACAGGGGGATGGAGGTAGGTTAGTAGTAGTGGCTGACAGGGGGATGGAGGTAGGTTAGTCGTAGTGGCTGACAGGGGGATGGAGGTAGGTAGTAGTAGTGGCTGACAGGGGGATGGAGGTAGGTTAGTAGTAGTGGCTGACTGGGGGATGGAGGTAGGTTAGTAGTAGTGGCTGACAGGGGGATGGAGGTAGGTTAGTAGTAGTGGCTGACAGGGGGATGGAGGTAGGTTAGTAACTGAACACATGATTAATAACTAAATGACTGTCTGACTGACTGATTAATTGACTGTCTAACTGACTGGCTGACTGGCTTTGTTGTGTGGTTTAGTTGGTTCTCCTCCCCCATTCATTACCCATTTGTTCTGTAGAGCTGAATGAAACACTTGTTCTCCTCAATATCAGGGATGTATCCAAGTAGTGAAATCACACCCTTGTTCTTGTCCCTCCGCCGTGCAGAGTAACTCAAGATCTGATTGGTACTTCAACCTCAAATCATAACGCTGTTGCCTTGTCATGTCATTTTTAATAAGAAACAGACAGGGACCATGCTTTAGTGTGGTATGCAGGTACACATTTCTCCCTCTGTGACAGCATGCTCACGTACGTGGGGAAGAGAAGGGACATGAAAGCAGCAGGACACTTCCATGGCTTCTTCATAGCAGAATAACACTGGATGTATTACTGCACCTTCTTCCAGTGTGGGTGGACCATAAATTGAACAGATTCCTCCCTAGCTGCTGTACAGATCAACTAATTTACTCACATGCTCCTTTTCAAGGAGAGAGAGGGAGAGTGCGAGAGTTAGAGAGAGAGAGAGAGAGGTAGAGAGATGTAGAGAGAGTTGGAGAGAGAGTCGGAGAGAGAGTCGGAGAGAGAGAGGTAGAGTTAGAAGTAGAGAGAGGTAGAGAGAGAGAGGTAGAGAGAGGTAGAGAGAGAGAGGTAGAGAGAGAGAGGTAGAGAGAGGTAGAGAGAGAGAGGTAGAGATAGAGTTAGAGAGAGAGTTAGACAGAGGTAGAGAGAGAGTTAGAGGTAGAGAGAGTTAGAGGTAGCGAGAGAGGTAGAGAGTTAGAGAGAGTTAGAGAGAGTTAGAGAGAGGTGGAGAGAGGTAGAGAGAGAGTTAGAGAGAGTTAGAGAGAGGTAGAGAGAGGTAGAGAGAGAGTTAGAGAGTTAGAGAGAGGTAGAGAGAGAGGTAGAGAGAGAGGTAGAGAGAGGTAGAGAGAGAGTTAGAGAGTTAGAGAGTTAGAGAGAGGTAGAGAGAGAGGTAGAGAGAGAGTTAGAGAGAGGTAGAGAGAGAGGTATAGAGAGAGTTAGAGAGAGAGTTAGAGAGAGAGGTAGAGAGAGAGTTAGAGAGAGTTAGAGAGGTAGTGCAAACCAGTAATTTCAGAAGAGGGTGAGTCAGATAGAGAGATGTACGAGTGTGAATGGTTAAGGGTTGGAACACAGTTATTAAGGAGGGAAACCAGGAAAGAGAGACATCAAATAATTGGGCCCTTTATGTTTTATTCTAAACCTGGCGATGACTAAATTATCAGCCACTTCTTCACTTTCTACAATTCCATGTTTGACATTTCAGTTTTTTGGTGGACATGTTGTAATGTCCTCTCGTACGGTGACACTTAACCTGTTGATAGGGTTAATAGGATGCTAGTTGATTTCTCTCTAGCAATTCTGACTTAATGTGCAAGTCAACTATAATACACCAGCGGATCACACCGTGTACCCAAACCTCAACTGCACCGTTCAATCTCTCACAATGGGATTAACATGGAGACTGGGATTTAGAAATGTCCAATGTCTGTCTAGTGTCTATCTACTACAAATTCAAATCTAATCTGTTGGTTCTACCAAGTCTGTTCTGTTGGTTCTACTAAGTCTGTTGGTTCTACTAAGTCTGTTGGTTCTACTAAGTCTATTGGTTCTACTAAGTCTATTGGTTCTACTAAGTTTATTGGTTCTACTAAATCTATTATATTGGTTCTACTACATCTATTGGTTCTACTAAGGGTATTGGTTCTACTAAGTCTATTATATTGGTTCTACTAAGTCTATTATCTTGGTTCTACTAAGTCTATTCTCTTGGTTCTACTAAGTCTATTCTATTGGTTCTACTAAGTCTATTCTATTGGTTCTACTAAGTCTATTCTCTTGGTTCTACTAAGTCTATTCTCTTGGTTCTACTAAGTCTATTCTATTGGTTCTACTAAGTATTCTGTTGGTTCTACTAAGTCTATTCTATTGGTTAAACTAAGTCTATTCTATTGGTTCTATTAAGTCTATTGGTTCTACTAAGTCTATTCTATTGGTTCTACTAAGTCTATTCTATTGGTTCGACCAAGTCTATTCTATTGGTTCTACCAAGTCTATTCTATTGGTTCTACTAAGTCTATTCTATTGGTTCTACCAAGTCTATTCTATTGGTTCTACCAAGTCTATTCTATTGGTTCTACTAAGTCTATTCTATTGGTTCTACCAAGTCTATTCTATTGGTTCTACCAAGTCTATTCTATTGGTTCTACTAAGTCTATTCTATTGGTTCTACCAAGTCTATTCTATTGGTTCTACCAAGTCTATTCTATTGGTTCTACTAAGTCTATTCTATTGGTTCTACCAAGTACTTAATCCATTCTGATTGTTATTCCACCTATCAGAAATGTTGTCATTCGTTATGTATTGCTAGTGAAATGCTGAACCCTATATATTTAAACCCTACAGAAACCAACTCGTGCAGAAGATGTCTGACAGACTCAGGTACCTGTTGTGTGTCACAGCGATGTACTGTTCAATACGGCAACCGTCATGTCATCGGCTGAATCAATCAATCAATCAATCAATCAATCATCCTCATCACAGTATGTGTCTCAAATGGCCCCCTATTCCCTGTGTAGTGCACTGCTTTTGACCAGAGCCCTGGCTGCCATTTGGGATTATTTTCTGTCAGTGTTGGTGGACGTGTTTTATAGGAACAGACATACATTGAATGGCGTGTGCATCAGATGTGTCTTTTTGATTGAGCGCGTTGTGAAGGATCCCGAAGGCTTTCTTTGGCTGCTAAACTGTTCTGTCTGTGATAGCATGGTTGTTTACACGTTGTTGAATCATTTTGCTTTCGTCATAACATAACTACGCCGGCGATGTTGAGTCAGATTTATTTCTTTGTACTTTTCCGTAGGTACAGTTGAAGTCGGAAGTTTACATAGGTTGGAGTCATTAAAACTCGTTTTTCAACCACTCCACAAATTTCTTGTTAACAAACTGTAGTTTTGGCAATTCGGTTAGGACATCTACTTTGTGCATGACACAAGTAATTTTTCCAACAATTGTTTACACACAGATTATTTCACTTATAATTCACTGTATCACAATTCCAGAAGCTTACATACACTAAGTTGACTGTGCCTTTAAACAGCTTGGAAAATTCCAGAAAATTATGTCATGACTTTAGAAGCTTCTGATAGGCTAATTGACATCATTTGATTCAATTGGAGGTGTATCTGTGGATGTATTTCAAGGCCTTCCTTCAAACTCAGTGCCTCTTTACTTGACATCATGGGAAAATCTAAAGAAATCAGCCAAGACCTCAGAAAACAAATTGTAGACCGCCACAAGTCTGGTTCATCCTTGGGAGCAATTTCCAAATGCCTGAAGGTGCCACGTTCATCTGTACAAACAATAGTATGCAAGTATAAACACCATGGGACCACGTAGCCGTCATACCGCTCAGGAAGGAGACGCGTTCTGTCTCCTAGAGATGAAAGTACTTTGGTGCAAAAGGTGCAAATCAATCCCAGAACAACAGCAAAGGACCTTGTGAAGATGCTGGAGGAAACAGGTACAAAAGTATCTATATCCACAGTAAAACGAGTCCTATATCGACATAACCTGACAGGCCGCTCAGCAAGGAAGAAGCCACTGCTCCAAAACCGTCATAAAAAAGCCAGACTACGGTTTGCAACTGCACATGGGGACAAAGATCATACTTTTTGGAGAAATGTCCTCTGGTCTGATGAAATAAAAATAGAACTGTTTGGCCATAATGACCATCGTTATGTTTGGAGGATAAAGGGGGAGGCTTGCAAACCAAAGAACACCATCCCAACCGTGAAGCACGGGGGTGGCAGCATCATGCTGTGGAGGTGCTTTGCTGCAGGAGAGACTGGTGCACTTCACAAAATAGATGGCATCATGAGGTAGGAAAATGATGTGGATATATTGAAGCAGCATCTCAAGACATCAGTCAAGAAGTTAAAGCTTGGTCGCAAATGGGTCTTCCAAATGGACAATGACCCCAAGCATACTTCCAAAGTTGTGGCAAAATGGCTTAAGGACAACAAAGTCAAGGTATTAGAGTGGCCATCACAAAGCCCTGACCTCAATCCTATAGAACATTTCTGGGCAGAACTGAAAAAGCTTGTGCGAGCAAGGAGGCCTACAAACCTGATTCAGTTACACCAGCTCTGTCAGGAGGAATGGGCCAAAATTCACCCAACTTATTGTGGGAAGCTTGTGGAAGGCTACCCGACTCGTTTGACCCAAGTTAAACAATTTGAAGGCAATGCTACCAAATGCTAATTGAGTGTATGTAAACTTCTGACCCACTGGGAATGTGATGAAATAAATAAAAGCTGAAATAAATCATTCTCTCTACTATTATTCTGACATTTCACATTCTTAAAATAAAGTGATGATCCTAACTGACCTAACACAGGGAGTTTTTACTCTGATTAAATGTCAGGAATTGTGAAAAACTGAGTTTAATTGTATTTGGCTAAGGTGTATGTAAACTTCCGACTTCATCTGTATGTACCTATTGTTTTTAAATAGATGAATGCTATGCAATGTTTGTTGAATTTGAAGTTGTTGAATTTGTTTAATGTCTGAGGTGTCCTGTACATCAAGCTGTCTCTCTACAGAAACAGGAGATAGACTAGTGTCCTGTCCAGGGGGTGTACTGTACATCAAGCTGTCTCACTACAGAAACAGGAGATGGACTAGTGTCCTGTCCAGGGGGTGTACTGTACATCAAGCTGTCTCACTACAGAAACAGGAGATAGACTAGTGTCCTGTCCAGGGGGTGTACTGTACATCAAGCTGTCTCACTACAGAAACAGGAGATGGACTAGTGTCCTGTCCAAGGGGTGTACTGTACATCAAGCTGTCTCACTACAGAAACAGGAGATAGACTAGTGTCCTGTCCAGGGGGTGTCCTGTACATCCAGCTGTCCTGTGGGCTGTTGTGTCTTGAACAAGGTGCCCTACTACTAGGTTAGAGGTCCAGCAGCATATTAGACCGTCTGTCTCTCAGTCGATGAAGTGAACAAATCTGAGATTAGGTAATCAGGTCATCTCTGGTTGTGTTCTGTAGTCATCTCTGTTTGTGTCCTGTGGTTGTCTCTGGTTGTGTCCTGTGGTTGTCTCTGGTTGTGTCATGTGGTCGTCTCTGGTTGTGTCCTGTGGTCATCTCTGAGCCACTCCACCTGTCTCACTGACAAGCCATGAATGAGTGTACCGAAGCCTACTTCTTAAAGGTTGAATAGCAGGATTGAGAAGGAACGCTGTGTAATTATTAGTCAATGATTGGTGAATCACTTGACAGGTAGAGTATTGCTCTGGCTCACTAATTCACCCTCTTACTCACTCTCTAGTAGGCGTTTTCAGTCCTAGGGTTTTTTCAAGTTTCTATTGAATGTCAATGTGGTTGTGTGTTGTTATTTGGGCCGTGAATTGGCAAGGACCTCACGAAACAATATTATCATGATACATTATATATACAAAAATGTGGACACCCCTTCAGATTAGTGGATTCGGCTATTTCAGCCACACCTGTTGCTGACAGTTGTATAAAATTGAGCACACAGCCATGCAATCTCCATAGACAAACATTGGCAGTAGAATGGCCTTACTGAAGAGCTCAGTGAATTTCAGCTGCCCCGGTAAACTGTAAGTGCTGTTATTGTGAAGTGGAAATGTCTAGGAGCAACAACGGCTCAAACGTGAAGTGGTAGGTCACACAAGCTCACAGAACGGGATCGCCGAGTGCTGAAGCACATAGTGCGTAAAAATTGTCTGTCCTCGGTTGCAACACTCACTACAGAGTTCCAAACTGCCTCTGGAAGAAACGTCAGGGGGACCATACAGAAATGGTTTGTCGAGATCGGTGTGGAAGAACTT
This sequence comes from Salmo trutta, assembly GCF_901001165.1. Classification (NCBI taxonomy): domain Eukaryota; kingdom Metazoa; phylum Chordata; class Actinopteri; order Salmoniformes; family Salmonidae; genus Salmo; species Salmo trutta. The sequence goes on from NC_042958.1 coordinate 44,108,121, forward strand.
GACTGGCTTGCACAGAGCCCTGACCTCAACCCCATCGAACACCTTTGGGATGATTTTAACGCTGACATGTGATCCAGGCCTAATCGCCCAACATCAGTGCCCCGACCTCACTAATGCTCTTGTGGCTAAATGGAAGCAAGCCCCCGCAGCAATGTTCCACCATCTAGTGGAAAGCCATCCCAGAAGAGTGGAGGCTGTTATAGCAACAAAGGGGAGACCATATAAATGGCCATGATTTTGGAATGAGATGTTTGACGAGCAGGAGTCCACATCCTGTTGGTCATGTAGTTGTCGATACAATATGTATGATTCTCATGATTCTATTTGTATCGTGATTTCATGTTCCAAACATATTGCGTATGTATGCTGCAGAGAGACGAGAGAAAACTAGTTTTTAATGTGTTCTTTATTTAACGAGGCAAGTCAGTTAAGAACAAATTCTTATTTACAATGACAGCCTACTGAGGAACAGTGGGTTAACTGCCTTGTTCAGGGGCAGAATGACAGATTTTTACCTTGTCAGCTCGGGGATTCGATCCAACAACCTTTCGGTTACTAGTCCAACGCTCTAACCACTAGGCTACCTGCTGCCCCAAGTGGGCGACAGTGGGGTGTCATGGAAATTAAACTGCTCAAAACGAATTGTTTCCCTATTTTAAAGAAGACGGAGAACAAGCTACTGAAGTTTGGTACAGCGAACTAGCATTAGAAAATATATATATATTGTGACATTGTCAAAACGATACAATATATCGTCACAAATAATATCCCGATATGTAACCGTATGGAGGTTCTCTCACATCACTAGTTGTTGTGAAGGGGAGATGGTTGTTAGGCCATTCATTCCCAGTTGCCTTTTCAGTGTTATATATGGTTGTTTCTAATGAGTCCAGTAGGGTGTCGTGATAATGTTTGTCCTCCTCTGTGTGTGTTTTTCAGTCCTCTTCCTGTTTGGTTTTGGGTTTTAACCCACTGTGAGAGGGTCACAGGTGACTCTGCCGCCGGAGTGTTTGTGTGCCAATATGGAACTGCTGTTGGTTCATTACCCATCACCCCTGGGGGTCCACAGACACACGGTCGCATCTGCTGCCGTCCCTTAATTTGTTTTATTGAAGACGAGGGCTTAATGGTTCCTCTTTGTTAATGGCAGCCTGTTGCCGGGGGAAACCGTCTGGTGGTCTGGAAGCTTCTTCTTCTCAGGTCAACCGCTCTGATAATCTGCTGACAGGAACACACACTATACACACACTATACACACACTATACACACACTATACACACACTATACGCACACTATACGCACACTATACACACACTATACACACACTATACACACACACACACACACACACACACACACACACACACACAGTATAGTATATACACACTTAAACACACACACACACCTAAACATACACACACTATACACACACACACACACACAGTATAGTATATACACACTTAAACACACACACACCTAAACACACACACACTATACACACTAACACACACACCTAGTTAAACATACTCACTGACGTTGTAAACACCAGCCATGGGAAGAACACCTTTATAGCGCAGGATCCTCGGTCCGCCCTTGTTGCATGTTTTCTTTTCTTCCGTAACACTACACAGCTGATTGAAATTCTAAAAGCTTGACGATTAGTTGATCATTTGAATCAGCTGTGTAGTGCTAGGGAAAAAAACAAAACGTGTACCCAGGGTGGGCCGAGGACCGAGTTTGAGAAACTCTGCTCTATATTGACTTTCTCTTCTCCAACGGATGAGGCCTTAATCAATTTATTATAAATAAATTACAATTTGAAAAGTATTTGTTTCGTTTTAACTATAATAGTTTGGGTCCTTTATACACAATCAGAATTAAAGTATATAATGTTGTTGATTTAAACCAATAAGACAAGTGATTTGTTTGTGTCATGCTGTTCATTTAATAGCCTATTAAAAGAATGCTTCTGATGCTGTTCATTTAATAATAATGTTCCCAGATTGGGCTTTATTAAGATATAAAGTTTTAGTTGCCAGATTGGGCTGAATTAAGTTATAAAGATGCTGTTGCCAGATTGGGCTGAATTAAGATATAAAGATGTATTTGCCAGATTGGGTTGAATTAAGATATAAAGATGTTGTTGCCAGATTGGGCTGAATTAAGATATAAAGATGCTGTTGCCAGATTGGGCTGAATTAAGATTTAAAGATGTTGTTGCCAGATTGGGCTGAATTAAGATATAAAGATGTTGTTGCCAGATTGGGCTGAATTAAGATATAAAGATGTTGTTGCCAGATTGGGCTGAATTAAGATATAAATATGTAGGTTTGGAGGAGTTTTACTATAAATCAGCGTACTGTCACTGCAAAAGACATGCATTAACAGATTGAAGTTAGGGATTTCTTTAGGATTTCTGCATAAGGAATTAATGCTCTTCGGGAGGGAGGGAGAGAGAGAGAGAATTTTAGAGCTGTCACTATGCAGTGACTCACTCGGAGATGGTTGACGCAGCAACACAAAGAAAACAGGATGTAAAATCTGCCTCGGCATTTGCCTCCCTCCTCCCCTGTGTGTCTCCTGCCACCACATGGCCACATATGTTCTTCAGTGCAGTAATACCTTCTTGGCGATGGGCCAAAGCTCGGCTGAGGCACCCTCTTCACCGGCCGGACGCACATGGCATGACATGCTGGCCATGTGTCCAAGAGGACACATGATACACACACTCTAGTAGGACACACACATACCGTGGCCAGCAGGGCAGGAGGCTGTGTTTAATCCGGAGCCCATGCCGGGCAGCAGCGAGAGGAATGAGCCATAAAACCTAGCCAGTCTGGCTCCCTATGCGGCAAGGGGCCTAAGTAGTCACTGAGATGGTTCTAACATCACTGGCTTCCCAGAGAGAGAGGAGGCAGAGGATGAATGAGGGAGGCAGAGAATGAATGAGGGAGGGAGGGAGGGAGGGAATGAGGGAGGAAGGGAGAGAATGAGGGAGGGAGAGAATGAGGGAGGGAGAGAGAGGGGAGGCAGAGAATGAATGAGGGAGAGAGAGAGAGAGAGGAGGCAGAGAATGAATGAGGGAGGGAGGGAGGGAGGGAGGGAGGGGGAGAGAGAGGGGAGGCAGAGAATGAATGAGGGAGAGGGAGAGGAGGCAGAGAATGAATGAGGGAGGGAGGGAGGGAGGGAGGGAGGGAGGGAGGGAGAGAATGAATGAGGGAGAGAGAGAGGAGGCAGAGAATGAATGATGGAGGGAGGGAGGGAGGGAGGGAGGGAGGGAGGGAGGGAGGGAGGGAGAAGGAGATGCAGAGAGAGGGAGGGAGAAAGAGTCACATGTTTTATTACACACAAAACGGTTGACATTCATAGACATGTTTCAACCCTCCGTCCCTCCCTTTTTCCATCCCTCCGTCCCTCCGTCCCTGAGATAGAGCAAATATGTCATGAAATATATCTTCATGAATGTCTCATTCCGCTAAAAACAGTTTAAACTAATACAGAACTAAATGGTCAGCTGTGTCTGTTGAATTGAGTATGTTACTGTATGTTAACATTGTTTAACGGGCTCCTAAAAGTGTTACCATAGAGTAGAAATAATTCACTGAACCTTGGCTAACACTTTACTTAGTTTTGATATGTACAGTAGCATTCATAAAGCCTTCATATGCATGACATAGAGTCACATGTTAATGTACATGTATGATCTAGGCCCCTCCCCCCTCTCTCTCTCTCCTTCTGTCTCTCTCTCTCTGTCTCTCTCTTCCCTCTATCGCTCTGTCTCTCTCCTTCTGTCTCTCTCTCAATTTCAATTCAATTCAGTAGACTTTATTGACATTGAAAGTTAAATTACTTTACATTGTCAACGTAGACATTTAACAAAAAATGGTGGGATCAACATCAATAAGGCATCAATATTAGTAGTAGTAGTGGACATGGGATCACCATTAACAACAACAATATTAATGAGAATAATTATACATTAAAGCAATGGTAGTAGACCAGTCTCAACCTGACTGAGAAGACACATGACATGATATGAAAGACTAAACTAAATGGGAAATATTATTGATATTACGTTACACTTTTCACTGGCTGTCCCTCAGGTTGTGGCAGTTGGACACATAGTTGGCTTTTCACCCAATAAATATTAGATATTATATAGTTTCAAATTCTTTTGGGAAAGAAAGATTCTCTTAGGTCTGAGTATTTGTCACAGTGTAATAGGAAATGCAGCTCTGTCTCTACCTCTCCCCTGGAGCAGAGTGAGCAGAGCCTGTCCTCTCTGGGCAGCCAGGTTTGTCTGTGACTACTGGTCTCTATACCCAGACTGTCCTCTCTGGGCAGCCAGGTTTGTCTGTGACTACTGGTCTCTATACCCAGACTGTCCTCTCTGGGCAGCCTGGTTTATCTGTGACGACCGGTCTCTATAGCCAGACTGTCCTCTCTGGGCAGCCTGGTTTGTCTGTGACGACCGGTCTCTATACCCAGACTGTCCTCTCTGGACAGCCAGGTTTGTCTGTGACGACCGGTCTCTATAGCCAGACTGTCCTCTCTGGGCAGCCAGGTTTGTCTGTGACGACCGGTCTCTATAGCCAGACTGTCCTCTCTGGGCAGCCAGGTTTGTCTGTGACGACCGGTCTCTATAGCCAGACTGTCCTCACTGGGCAGCCAGGGTTGTCTGTGACGACCGGTCTCTATAGCCAGACTGTCCTCTCTGGGCAGCCAGGTTTGTCTGTGACGACCGGTCTCTATAGCCAGACTGTCCTCTCTGGGCAGCCAGGTTTGTCTGTGACGACCGGTCTCTATAGCCAGACTGTCCTCTCTGGGCAGCCTGGTTTGTCTGTGACGACCTGTCTCTCGGAGTCTTTATGGAGTTGGTTTGGGTTAGTGAACTGAGCCTCAGAACCAGTTGGCTGAGGGAACTCTTCTCTTGTTTCATCTCTTGACATTGAAGAGCTGTGTGATGAAGTGTGATGAAGATGGTTGTAAAATGTGTTCATATCATTCACCCTGTAACAACCGCTGTGATAGGATTCTGTGTTCATATCATTCACCCTGTAACAACCGCTGTCATAGGATTCTGTGTGTTCATATCATTCACCCTGTAACGACCACTGTGATAGGATTCTGTGTGTTCATATCATTCACCCTGTAACGACCACTGTGATAGGATTCTGTGTGTTCATATCATTCACCCTGTAACAACCGCTGTGATAGGATTCTGTGTGTTCATATCATTCACCCTGTAACAACCGCTGTGATAGGATTCTGTGTGTTCATATCATTCACCCTGTAACGACCGCTGTGATAGGATTCTGTGTTCATATCATTCACCCTGTAACAACCGCTGTGATAGGATTCTGTGTGTTCATATCATTCACCCTGTAACGACCGCTGTGATAGGATTCTGTGTGTTCATATCATTCACCCTGTAACAACCGCTGTGATAGGATTCTGTGTGTTCATATCATTCACCCTGTAACAACCGCTGTGATAGGATTCTGTGTGTTCATATCATTCACCCTGTAACGACCGCTGTGATAGGATTCTGTGTGTTCATATCATTCACCCTGTAACAACCGCTGTCATAGGATTCTGTGTGTTCATATCATTCACCCTGTAACAACCGCTGTGATAGGATTCTGTGTGTTCATACCATTCACCCTGTAACAACCGCTGTGAAAGGATTCTGTGTTCATATCATTCACCCTGTAACAACTGCTGTGATAGGATTCTGTGTGTTCATATCATTCACCCTGTAACGACCGCTGTGATAGGATTCTGTGTTCATATCATTCACCCTGTAACGACCGCTGTGATAGGATTCTGTGTTCATATCATTCACCCTGTAACAACCGCTGTGATAGGATTCTGTGTGTTCATATCATTCACCCTGTAACGACCGCTGTGATAGGATTCTGTCTGTTCATATCATTCACCCTGTAACGACCGCTGTGATAGGATTCTGTGTGTTCATATCATTCACCCTGTAACAACCACTGTGAATGGATTCTGTGTGTTCATATCATTCACCCTGTAACGACCACTGTGATAGGATTCTGTGTGTTCATATCATTCACCCTGTAACAACCACTGTGATAGGATTCTGTGTGTTCATATCATTCACCCTGTAACAACCGCTGTGATAGGATTCTGTGTGTTCATATCATTCACCCTGTAACGACCGCTGTGATAGGATTCTGTGTGTTCATATCATTCACCCTGTAACGACCACTGTGATAGGATTCTGTGTGTTCATATCATTCACCCTGTAACGACCACTGTGATAGGATTCTGTGTGTTCATATCATTCACCCTGTAACGACCACTGTGATAGGATTCTGTGTGTTCATATCATTCACCCTGTAACGACCGCTGTGATAGGATTCTGTGTGTTCATATCATTCACCCTGTAACGACCGCTGTGATAGGATTCTGTGTGTTCATATCATTCACCCTGTAACAACCGCTGTGATAGGATTCTGTGTGTTCATATCATTCACCCTGTAACAACCGCTGTGATAGGATTCTGTGTGTTCATATCATTCACCCTGTAACGACCGCTGTGATAGGATTCTGTGTGTTCATATCATTCACCCTGTAACAACCGCTGTCATAGGATTCTGTGTGTTCATATCATTCACCCTGTAACAACCGCTGTGAAAGGATTCTGTGTTCATATCATTCACCCTGTAACAACTGCTGTGATAGGATTCTGTGTGTTCATATCATTCACCCTGTAACGACCGCTGTGATAGGATTCTGTGTTCATATCATTCACCCTGTAACGACCGCTGTGATAGGATTCTGTGTTCATATCATTCACCCTGTAACAACCGCTGTGATAGGATTCTGTGTGTTCATATCATTCACCCTGTAACAACCGCTGTGATAGGATTCTGTGTGTTCATATCATTCACCCTGTAACGACCGCTGTGATAGGATTCTGTGTGTTCATATCATTCACCCTGTAACAACCACTGTGATAGGATTCTGTGTGTTCATATCATTCACCCTGTAACGACCACTGTGATAGGATTCTGTGTGTTCATATCATTCACCCTGTAACGACCACTGTGATAGGATTCTGTGTGTTCATATCATTCACCCTGTAACAACCTCTGTGATAGGATTCTGTGTGTTCATATCATTCACCCTGTAACGACCGCTGTGATAAGATTCTGTGTGTTCATATCATTCACCCTGTAACGACCGCTGTGATACGATTCTGTGTGTTCATATCATTCACCCTGTAACGACCGCTGTGATAGGATTCTGTGTGTTCATATCATTCACCCTGTAACGACCGCTGTGATAGGATTCTGTGTGTTCATTTCATTCACCCTGTAACGACCGCTGTGATAGGATTCTGTGTGTTCATATCATTCACCCTGTAACGACCACTGTGATAGGATTCTGTATGTTCATATCATTCACCCTGTAACGACCGCTGTGATAGGATTCTGTGTGTTCATATCATTCACCCTGTAACGACCACTGTGATAGGATTCTGTGTGTTCATATCATTCACCCTGTAACGACCACTGTGATAGGATTCTGTGTGTTCATATCATTTACCCTGTAACAACCACTGTGATAGGATTCTGTGTGTTCATATCATTCACCCTGTAATGACCACTGTGATAGGATTCTGTGTGTTCATATCATTCACCCTGTAACAACCGCTGTGATAGGATTCTGTGTTCATATCATTCACCCTGTAACGACCACTGTGATGGGATTCTGTGTGTTCATATCATTCACCCTGTAACAACCGCTGTGATAGGATTCTGTGTGTTCATATCATTCACCCTGTAACGACCGCTGTGATAGGATTCTGTATGTTCATATCATTCACCCTGTAACAACTGCTGTGATAGGATTCTGTGTGTTCATATCATTCACCCTGTAACAACCGCTGTGATAGGATTCTGTGTGTTCATATCATTCACCCTGTAATGACCACTGTGATAGGATTCTGTGTGTTCATATCATTCACCCTGTAACAACCACTGTGATAGGATTCTGTGTGTTCATATCATTCACCCTGTAATGACCGCTGTGATAGGATTATGTGTGTTCATATCATTCACCCTGTAACAACCGCTGTGATAGGATTCTGTGTTCATATCATTCACCCTGTAACGACCACTGTGATAGGATTCTGTGTGTTCATATCATTCACCCTGTAACAACCGCTGTGATAGGATTCTGTGTGTTCATATCATTCACCCTGTAACAACCGCTGTGATAGGATTCTGTGTTCATATCATTCACCCTGTAACGACCACTGTGATAGGATTCTGTGTGTTCATATCATTCACCCTGTAACAACCGCTGTGATAGGATTCTGTGTGTTCAGAGATCAGAGAATTAATCAAAAGCAGTAAGCTCATGTGACTGTCCTTGTGTATTATTCCAAGTGTGCGTGCGTGCGTGTGTGTGTGTGTGTGTGTGTGTGTGTGTGTGTGTGTGTGTGTGTGTGTGTGTGTGTGTGTATCCTTCAACGTTTGTGAATATCACTCGACGTGTGTTCATGAGTTGTGTAGAAGTCAAGACCGGACATATTTTGGGATGGTGAGAGGCATGTGGGATGGGACCAGGTGGAACAGTCCTGTTTGTCTGTCTGTTCAAGGAGAATGGAGGGGGACCAGGTGTCTGCTAGATGGACAGACAGACAGACAGACAGACAGAGAGAGAGAGAGAGAGAGAGAGAGAGAGGAGGATTCAGGTGTCTGCTAGAGGGAGAGAGAGGGAGGGATCAGGTGTCTGCTAGATGGACAGAGGGAGAGAGAGAGGGACCAGGTGTCTGCTAGATGGACAGAGAGAGAGGGAGGGAGGGATCAGGTGTCTGCTAGAGGGAGAGAGAGGGAGGGATCAGGTGTCTGCTAGATGGACAGAGGGAGAGAGAGAGGGACCAGGTGTCTGCTAGATGGACAGAGAGAGAGGGAGGGAGGGATCAGGTGTCTGCTAGATGGACAGAGGGAGGGATCAGGTGTCTGCTAGATGGACAGAGGGAGAGAGAGGGAGGGATCAGGTGTCTGCTAGATGGACAGAGGGAGGGATCAGGTGTCTGCTAGATGGACAGAGGGAGGGATCAGGTGTCTGCTAGATGGACAGAGGGAGGGATCAGGTGTCTGCTAGATGGACAGAGGGAGGGATCAGGTGTCTGCTAGATGGACAGAGGGAGAGAGATAGGGATCAGGTGTCTGCTAGATGGAGAGAGAGAGAGAGGGACCAGGTGTCTGCTAGATGGACAGAGAGAGAGAGAGAGGGACCAGGTGTCTGCTAGATGGACAGAGAGAGAGAGAGAGGGAGGGATCAGGTGTCTGCTAGATGGACAGAGAGAGAGAGAGAGGGAGGGATCAGGTGTCTGCTAGATGGACAGAGAGAGAGAGAGAGAGGGAGGGATCAGGTGTCTGCTAGATGGACAGAGAGAGAGAGATAGGGATCAGGTGTCTGCTAGATGGACAGAGAGATAGGGATCAGGTGTCTGCTAGATGGACAGAGAGAGAGGGAGAGAGAGAGAGAGAGAGAGGGAGGGATCAGGTGTCTGCTAGATGGACAGAGAGAGAGGGAGAGATCGTGCCAGGTGTCTACAAGACAGAGAGAGAGAGCAATGGAGGGACGGAGGGGAGAGGAGAGGGAGAGAGCCCTTGGCATCTGCCATACCTGCTGTCTCTTCAGCATCCCCGGCCAGAGAAAGAGAGGAGCGGGGGGAGAGAAAAAGAGGGTGATGGAGAGAGAGATGTAGAGAGAAGACCTTATGATGGTAAAGACAGCCATGTGTCTGCTCATCACACCTTCTACTTTAGGATTTACCCTCAGGCCCTAGGATGTACCCTCAGACCCTAGGATGTACCCTCAGGCCCTAGGATGTACCCTCAGGTCCTAGGATGTACCCTCAGGCCCTAGGATGTACCCTCAGGCCCTAGGATGTACCCTCAGACCCTAGGATATACCCTCAGGCCCTAGGATGTACCCTCAGGCCCTAGGATGTACCCTCAGGTCCTAGGATGTACCCTCAGACCCTAGAATGTACCCTCAGGTCCTAGGATGTACCCTCAGGTCCTAGGATGTACCCTCAGACCCTAGGATATACCCTCAGAACCTAGGATGTACCCTCAGGCCCTAGGATTTACCCTCAGGCCCTAGGATGTACCCTCAGAACCTAGGATTTAACCTGTTTCATTTTTGAATATGTTTTGTTTATATAATTAATACAAAATGTTTTTTAGTGACGTCTTAACTCTCTGCTGGCTTCATCTCAGAAGGGAAACAGTATTATGGTTTGGGGAGAGAGGAAAAAGGGAGGGAGAATTTAACAATTGTTAGGCAGGCCGCTCATGTCGTTTTTAATGTCTCCCTGGGGCTTTATGAGAGAGAGAGAGAGAGGGAGAGAGAGAGAGACAGTGAGAAAGAGAGTGTAGGAAAGAGAGAGAGAGACAGTGAGAGAGACAGTGAGAAAGAGAGAGAGAGAGAGACATTGAGAGAGAGACAGTGAGATAGAGAGAGCAGGAAAGAGAGAGAGAGAGACAGTGAGAGAGGGAGCAGGAAAGAGAGAGAGAGAGACAGTGAGATAGAGAGAGAGGCAGTGAGAGAGAGAGAGAGGCAGTGAGAGAGAGAGAGAGACAGTGAGATAGAGAGAGCAGGAAAGAGAGAGAGAGACAGTGAGAGAGAGAGCGAGAGAGAGAGAGACAGTGAGATAGAGAGAGCAGGAAAGCGAGAGAGAGAGAGACAGTGAGATAGAGAGAGCAGGAAAGTGAGAGAGAGAGACAGTGAGATATAGAGAGAGAGCATAATGTGAGTGTTGCCTGAACCAGCCAGCAGTCTCTCAGTAGATGTACTACTGCCCTTTAATGTAGCTGACCATCAGGCAACACAACTGGGGACCAATATCAATACAACACACACACACCACAGCCAGGCAGACCCCTGAGACTAATCTACTAGGCAAAGATGATAAGATACGCTCCTCTCCCCTCCCTCTGTCCTCTCCCCTCACCCCTCCCACCCTCTATCCCACCCCTCCCTCTGTCCTTTCCCCTCCCACCCTCTGTCCTCTCCTCTCCCCTCCCTCTGTCCTCTCCCCTCCCTCTGTCCTCTCCCCTCCCTCTGTCCTCTCCCCTCTCCCCTCCCACCCTCCATCCCACCCCTCCCTCTGTCCTCTCCTCTCCCCTCCCTCTGTCCTCTCCCCTCTCCCCTCCCACCCTCCATCCCACCCCTCCCTCTGTCCTTTCCCCTCCCACCCTCTGTCCTCTCCTCTCCCCTCCCTCTGTCCTCTCCCCTCCCTCCTTCCCTCTTTCCTGCCCTCCCCTCCTTCTCTCCCTCTCTCTCACTCCCTCCTTCCTCCCTCACTCCTTCCTCCCTCACTCCTTCCTTCTTTCCCTCCTTCCTTCCCCTCATTCACTCCCTCCCTTCTTCCATACTTCCTTTCTCCTCCCTCCTTCAATTCTTCCCTCCCTCCCTCATTCCCTCCATCCCTTCCTCCTTCCTCCCTTCTTCCATCCTTCCTTTCTCCTCCCTCCTTCATTTCTTCCCTCCCTCCTTCCTCCCCCTCATTCCCTCCGTCCCTTCCTCCTTCCTCCCTTCTTCCATCCTTCCTTCTCCTCCCTCCTTCATTTCTTCCCTGGAATAAAGACCTTACACTCACTAGCTGTTAAAACATATTGTATCAGACTAACATTATCCTATTGGTTAAACACTAACTGGCAGCTATGTGTAGCCTGTATTGGAACAGCAGTGTAAATTGAATCCCAGACAAGAGGAACACCTGAACTGATTATCTCCGAGCTGTCGGCGTGACTTGTGGAGAAACTTGTTGTGAAAGGGAGGAGAAACAGAGGAGGAGGATAGGAGAGAGGGAGGAGAAACAGAGGAGGAGGATAGGAGAGAGGGAGGAGAAACAGAGGAGGAGGATAGGAGAGAGGGAGGAGAAACAGAGGAGGAGGATAGGAGGGAGGAGAAACAGGAGGAGGATAGGAGAGAGGGAGGAGAAACAGAGGACGAGGATAGGAGAGAGGGAGGACTAACAGAGGAGGAGGATAGGAGAGAGGGATGAGGAACAGAGGAGGAGGATAGGAGAGAGGGAGGAGAAACAGAGGAGGAGGATAGGAGAGAGGGAGGAGAAACAGAGGAGGAGGATAGGAGGGAGGAGAAATAGGAGGGAGGAGAAACAGAGGAGGATAGGAGGGAGGGAGGAGAAACAGAGGACGAGGATAGGAGGGAGGGAGGAGAACAGAGGAGGAGAAACAGAGGAGGATAGGAGGGAGGCGAAAACGGAGGAGGGAGGGAGGAGAAACAGAGGAGGAGGATAGGAGGGAGGAGAAACAGAGGAGGAGGATAGGAGGGAGGAGAAACAGAGGAGGAAGATAGGAGGGAGGAGAAACAGAGGAGGAGGATAGGAGGGAGGAGAAACAGAGGAGGGAGGGAGGAGAAACAGAGGAGGAGGATAGGAGGGAGGGGGGAGAAACAGAGGAGGAGGATAGGAGGGAGGGGAAACAGAGGAGGAGGATAGGAGGGAGGAGAAACAGAGGAGGGAGGGAGGAGGATAGGAGGGAGGAGAAACAGAGGAGAAACAGTCAGCCTTTTGCGTTAATCAACCTTGATTCTCCACTGTCCCCTTGGAAAGGTCTGAGGAGGGTGGCGGGGAGAGAGGAAGGAAATAGAGAGAGAGGAGGGGTGAGAGGTGGAGGCGGAGAGGAAGGAAATAGAAGGAGAGGGGCGAGGAGGGGTGAGAGGTGGAGGGCAGTATGAGGGAGGAAATAGAGGGAGAGGAGAGGAGGGGAGAGGGGTGAGAGGGGGAGGGAGTATGAGGGAGGAAATAGAGGGGTAGGAGAGGAGGGGTGAGAGGGGGAGGGAGAGGAGGGGTAAGAGGTGGAAGGGAGTATGAGGGAGGAAATAGAGGGGTAGGAGAAGAGGGAGAGGAGGGGTGAGAGGGGGAGGGGTTAAGAGGAGTATGAGGGAGGAAGAGGAGGGGTAAGAGGGGGAGGGGAGTATGAGGGAGGAAGCAGGAGGGTGAAGAGGTGACAAATCGTATTACCCTGTTCTGTCATATGAAACCTCAAACCTGAAGTTGAGCCTTTTGAGTCAATGCCCTTTTAAATTGGTCAGACTGCCCCTTTAAATTGGCCAGACTGCCCCTTTAAATTGGTCAGACTGCCCCTTTAAATTGGTCAGACTGCCCCTTAAACAGGTCAGGCTCTGTGGACTGCCCCTTTAAATTGGTCAGACTGCCCCTTAAACAGGTCAAGCTCTGTGGACTGCCCCTTTAAATTGGTCAGACTGCCCCTTAAACAGGTCAAGCTCTGTGGACTGCCCCTTTAAATTGGTCAGACTGCCCCTTAAACAGGTCAGGATCTGTGGACTGCCCCTTTAAATTGGTCAGACTGCCCCTTAAACAGGTCAGGATCTGTGGACTGCCCCTTTAAAGATGTTGTTATCAGCGGAGGTGGTGATTTTGTGTGGCCATAAGCTCTTATCTAACGGTGGGGTAAAATAATTCCCCTTTAAGTGGTGGGGCGCGATATTATTGGTCTCTCTCTCTCTCGTTTAAATTTCAATTTAAGGGCTTTATTGGCATGGGAAACATATGTTAACATTGCCAAAGCAAGTGAAATAGATAATAAATAAAAGTGAATTAAACAATACAAAATGAACAATAAACATTACACTCACAAAGTTTAAAAATGTCAAATTTAATATTATGTCTATGTACAGCGTTGTTTAAAAAAATATATATTTACACTTTATTTAACTAGGCAAGTCGTAATGAGTTGTAATGATGTGCAAATAGTTAAAGTACAAAAGGAAAAAATAAATAAACATAAATATGGGTTGTATTTACAATGTTATTTGTTCTTCACTGGTTGCCCCTTTCTTGTGGCAACAGGTTACAAATCTTGCTGCTGTGATGGCACACTGTGGTATTTCACCCAGTAGATATAGGAGTTTAACAAAATTAGATTGGTTTTTAAATTCTTTGTGGGTCTGTGTAATCTGAGGGAAATATGTGTCTCTAATATGGTCATACATTTGGCAGGAGGTTAGGAAGTGCAGCTCAGTTTCCACCTCATTTTGTGGGCAGTGTTTCCCTCTCTATCTCTAGCTCCTCAATGTGCCCTGTCACTGCTCAGCTCAAACACACTGTTGTTTTCATTGCACTCTCTTTTCCTCTCTCTCTTTCTCTCTCTCCCCTTCCCTCTCTCCCTCTCAGTATAATTCCTCCTGCGGAACAGAATAATGGTAGAGCTGAGTTAGCCTGGTTAGTCTCTTGTTGTAACAGAATAATGGTAGAGGTGAGTTAGCCTGGTTAGCCTCTTTTTGTAACAGAATAATGGTAGAGGTGAGTTAGCCTGGTTAGCCTCTTTTTGTAACAGAATAATGGTAGAGGTGAGTTAGCCTGGTTAGCCTCTTTTTGTAACAGAATAATGGTAGAGGTGAGTTAGCCTGGTTAGCCTCTCATCAGAGGTGTACCCCTCTCCTTAGTTTCAACAGCTCTAGCTAAATACACTGTCCACCCTTACCGCTGTTCTGCCTTTGTTTCCCCCCTCCATTTAGGTCTTCAATCTCTCCTCTTGTGCCTTGTGTTGTGAATGACACCTGAAAAAGAGCTGATAGGGTTTGATGAAGGCCTGATCATCCCCAGTCCCAACCCTTTCCCTAGTTACAACCCCAGTCCCAACCCTTTCTCTAGTTACAACCCCAGTCCCAACCCTTTCCCTAGTTACATCCCCAGTCCCAACCCTTTCCCTAGTTACATCCCCAGTCCCAACCCTTTCCCTAGTTACAACCCCAGTCCCAACCCTTTCCCTAGTTACAACCCCAGTCCCAACCCTTTCTCTAGTTACATCCCCTCGTCCAACCCTTTACCAGTTTACAACCCAGTCCACACCTTTCCCTAGTTACCTCCCCAGTCCCAACCCTTTCCCTAGTTACATCCCCAGTCCCAACCCTTTCCCTAGTTACATCCCCAGTCCCAACCCTTTCCCTAGTTACATCCCCAGTCCCAACCCTTTCCCCTAGTTACATCCCCCAGTCCCAACCCTTTCCCTATTACCACCCCCAGTCCCCAACCCTTTCCCTAGTTACATCCCCAGTCCCAACCCTTTCCCTAGTTACATCCCCAGTCCCAACCCTTTCTCTAGTTACAACCCCCCAGTCCCAACCCTTTCCCTAGTTACATCCCAGTCCAACCCTTTCCCTAGTTACATCCCCAGTCCCAACCCTTTCCCTCGTTACATCCCCAGTCCCAACCCCTTTCCCTAGTTACAGCCCCAGTTCCCAACCCTTTCCCCTGTTACAACCCAGTCCCAACCCTTTCCCTAGTTACATCCCCAGTCCCAACCCTTCCCTAGTTTACAACCACAGTCACCCAACCCTTTCCCTAGTTACAACCCCCAGTCCCAACCCCTTTCCCTAGTTACATCCCAGTCCCACCCCTTTCTCTAGTTACATCCCCAGTCCAAACCCTTTCCCTAGTTACAACCCCAGTCCCAACCCTTTCCTAGTTACATCCCCCAGTCCCAACCCTTTCCCTCAGTTACACATCCCCAGTCCCAACCCTTTCCCTAGTTACAACCCCAGTCCCAACCCTTCTTCCCTAGTTACAACCCCAGTTCCCAACCCTTTCCCTAGTTACAACCCCAGTCCCAACCCTTTCCCTAGTTACAATCCCCAGTCCCAACCCTTTCCCTAGTTAGCAAACCCCAGTCCCAACCCTTTCCCTAGTTACAACCCCGTCCCACCCTTTCCCTAGTACATCCCCAGTCCCAAACCCTTTTCCCTAGTTACCACCCCATCCCAACCCTTTCCCTAGTTACATCACCAGTCCCACCCTTCCCTAGTTACAACCCCATCCCAACCCTTTCTCTAGTTACAACCCCAGTCCCCAACCCTTTCCCTAGTTACATCCCCAGTCCCAACCCTTTCCCTAGTTACAAAACCCCAGTCCCAACCCTTTCCCTAGTTACATCCCCAGTCCCCAACCCTTTCCCTAGTTACAATCCCCAGTCCCACCCTTTCCCTAGTTACAAACCCCAGTCCCCAAACCCTTTCCTCTAGTTTACATCCCCAGTCCCCACCCCTTTCCCTAGTTTACAATCCCCAGTCCCAACCCTTTCCCTAGTGTACATCCCCAGTTCCCAACCCTCTCCCTAGTACAATCCCAAGTCCCCAACCCTTTCCCTAGTTACAACCCCAGTCCCAACCCTTTCCCTAGTTTACATCCCCAGTCCCAACCCTTTCCCTAGTTACAACCCCAGTCCCAAACCCTTTCCCTAGTTACAACCCCAGTCCCACCCTTCCCTAGTTACAACCCCAGTCCCAACCCTTTCCCTAGTTACAAGCCCCAGTCCCAACCCTTTCCCTAGTACAACCCCAGTCCCAACCCTTTTCTCTAGTTAGCATCCCCAGTCCCAACCTTTCCCTAGTTACATCCCCAGTCCCAACCCTTTCCCTAGTTACCTCCCCAGTCCCAACCCCTTTCCCTAGTTACATCCCCAGTCCCAACCCTTTCCCTAGTTACATCCCCAGCCCCGTCCCACCCTTTCCCTAGTTACATACCCAGTCCCAACCCTTTCCCTAGTTACATACCCCAGTCCCAACCCTTTCCCCTAGATTACATACCCCAGTCCCAACCTTCCCTAGTTACAATCCCCAGTCCCAACCCTTCCCTAGTTACAACCCCAGTCCCACCCTTTCCCTAGTTACATCCCCAGTCCCAACCCTTTCCCTAGTTACATCCCCAGTCCCAACCCTTTCTCTAGTTACATCCCCAGTCCCAACCCTTTCCCTAGTTACATCCCCAGTCCCAACCCTTTCCCTAGTTACAACCCCAGTCCCCAACCCTTTCTCTAGTTACATCCCCAGTCCCAACCCTTTCCCTAGTTACATCCCCAGTCCCAACCCTTTCCCTAGTTACATCCCCAGTCCCAACCCTTTCTCTAGTTACATCCCCAGTCCCACCCTTTCCTAGTTACATCCCCAGTCCCAACCCTTTCTCTAGTTACATCCCCAGTCCCAACCCTTTCCCTAGTTACATCCCCAGTCCCAACCCTTTCTCTAGTTACATCCCCAGTCCCAACCCTTTCCCTAGTTACATCCCCAGTCCCAACCCTTTCCCTAGTTACATCCCCAGTCCCAACCCTTTCCCTAGTTACAACCCCAGTCCCAACCCTTTCCCTAGTTACATCCCCAGTCCCAACCCTTTCCCTAGTTACAACCCCAGTCCCAACCCTTTCCCTAGTTACAACCCCAGTCCCAACCCTTTCCCTAGTTACATCCCCAGTCCCAACCCTTTCCCTAGTTACATCCCCAGTCCCAACCCTTTCCCTAGTTACATCCCCAGTCCCAACCCTTCCCTAGTTACAACCCCAGTCCCAACCCTTTCCCTAGTTACAACCCCAGTCCCAACCCTTTCCCTAGTTACATCCCCAGTCCCAACCCTTTCCCTAGTTACAACCCCAGTCCCCAACCCTTTCCCTAGTTACAACCCCAGTCCCAACCCTTTCCCTAGTTACATCCCCAGTCCCAACCCTTTCCCTAGTTACAACCCCAGTCCCAACCCTTTCCCTAGTTACATCCCCAGTCCCAACCCTTTCCCTAGTTACATCCCCAGTCCCAACCCTTTCCCTAGTTACATCCCCAGTCCCCAACCTTTCCCTAGTTACATCCCCAGTCCCCAACCCTTTCCCTAGTTACATCCCCAGTCCCACCCTTTCCCTAGTACATCCCCAGTCCACCTAGTACATCCCAACCCTTTCCCTAGTTACATCCCCAGTCCCCAACCCTTTCCCTAGTTACAACCCCAGTCCCAACCCTTCCCTAGTTACATCCCCAGTCCCAACCCTTTCCCTAGTTACATCCCCAGTCCCAACCCTTTCCCTAGTTACAACCCCAGTCCCAACCCTTTCCCTAGTTACATCCCCAGTCCCAACCCTTTCCCTAGTTACATCCCCAGTCCCAACCCTTTCTCTAGTTACATCCCCAGTCCCAACCCTTTCCCTAGTTACATCCCCAGTCCCAACCCTTTCCCTAGTTACATCCCCAGTCCCAACCTTTTCTCTAGTTACAACCCCAGTCCCAACCCTTTCCCTAGTTACATCCCCAGCGTCAGCCTCACATCAACCACAACCCCCTTCCACAGGCTCAACCCAGACTCAGTCTAGCCTAAGCCAGATAGTCCCTATCCCTGACCTTAACAGTACCCATAAAGTCCCATCCACAATCCAGGCCAGCTGTAATCCAACCTAGCCCTAACCCAACCCAGCCCTAACCCAGCCCAGCCCTAACCCAGCCCTAAAGCAGGCCAGCCCTAACCCAGGCCAGCTCTAACCCAGGCCAGCCCTAACCCAGGCCAGCTCTAACCAAGCCCAGCTGTAACCCAAGCCAGCAATAACAGAGCAGTCTGTCTCCTGGCACCTGCCTTGCCAGAGTATGGAGGGAGGGAGGGGATGAAAAACCCAGCTGCCTCTGTGCCTGGGCCCTGTGAGGCTTCTAAATGAGAGGGAGGGAGGGAGGGACTGCTGGCACCATCTGGACATGTCTTCTGAATTCCAGTCCTCATCTTTACACAGAGCCAGACTGGTGTCTTCTGTATTCTAGTCCTCATCTTTACACAGAGCCAGTCTGGTGTCTTCTGTATTCCACCCCTCATCTTTACACAGAGCCAGTCTGGTGTCTTCTGTATCCCAGTCCTCATCTTTACACAGAGCCAGTCTGGTGTCTTCTGTATCCCAGTCCTCATCTTTACACAGAGCCAGTCTGGTGTCTTCTGTATTCCACCCCTTATATTTACACAGAGCCAGTCTGGTGTTTTCTGTATTCCAGTCCTCATCTTTAAACAGAGCCAGTCTGGTGTTTTCTGTATTCCAGTCCTCATCTTAACACAGAGCCAGTCTGGTGTTTTCTGTATTCCAGTCCTCATCTTTACACAGAGCCAGTCTGGTGTCTTCTGTATTCCTGTCCTCATCTTTACACAGAGCCAGTCTGGTGTCTTCTGTATTCCAGTCCTCATCTTTACACAGAGCCAGTCTGGTGTTTTCTGTATTCCAGTCCTCATCTTAACACAGAGACAGTCTGGTGTCTTCTGTATTCCAGTCCTCATCTTTACACAGAGCCAGTCTGTTGTTTTCTGTATTCCAGTCCTCATCTTAACACAGAGACAGTCTGGTGTCTTCTGTATTCCAGTCCTCATCTTCACACAGAGCCAGTCTGGTGTCTTCTGCATTCCAGTCCTCATCTTTACACAGAGCCAGTCTGGTGTCTTCTGTATTCCACACCTCATCTTTTCACAGAGCCAGTCTGGTGTGTTCTGTATTCCAGCCCTCATCTTTACACTGAGCCAGTCTGTTGTCTTCTGTATTCCAGTCCTCATCTTTACACAGAGCCAGTCTGGTGTCTTCTGTATTCCAGTCCTCATCTTAACACAGAGCCAGTCTGGTGTCTTCTGTATTCCAGTCCTCATCTTTACACAGAGCCAGTCTGGTGTCTTCTGTATTCCAGTCCTCATCTTTACACAGAGCCAGTCTGGTGTCTTCTGTATTCCAGTCCTCGTCTTTAAACAGAGCCAGTCTGGTGTTTTCTGTATTCCAGTCCTCCTCTTTACACAGAGCCAGTCTGGTGTCTTCTGTATTCCAGTCCTCATCTTTACACAGAGCCAGTCTGGTGTCTTCTGTATTCCAGTCCCCGTCTTTAAACAGAGCCAGTCTGGTGTTTTCTGTATTCCAGTCCTCATCTTTACACATAACCAGTCTGGTGTTTTCTGTATTCCAGTCCTCATCTTTACACAGAGCCAGTCTGGTGTCTTCTGTATTCCAGTCCTCATCTTTACACAGAGCCAGTCTGGTGTCTTCTGTATTCCAGTCCTCGTCTTTAAACAGAGCCAGTCTGGTGTTTTCTGTATTCCAGCCCTCATCTTTACACAGAGCCAGTCTGGTGTTTTCTGTATTCCAGTCCTCATCTTTACACAGAGCCAGTCTGGTGTTTTCTGTATTCCAGTCCTCATCTTTACACAGAGCCAGACTGGTTTGCTCAGTGTTCAAATGAAACGAGAGCTCACTTTTGGGGCTAGAAGCTCTCTTTCTCTCTCTGACTGAAGTAGGCTGTCTGAGGGGGTAGAGTGATTGATCCCTGCTTACTGTCACTGAGCTTCACAATGATGTGATTGACCCTGATCCCTTTTTACTGTCACTGAGCCTCACACTGATGTAACTGAACCCTGTTTACTGTCACTGAGCCTCACACTGATGTATCTGACCCCTGAACCCTGTTTACTGTCACTGAGCTTCACAATGATGTGATTGACCCTGATCCCTTTTTACTGTCACTGAGCCTCACACTGATGTAACTGAACCCTGTTTACTGTCACTGAGCCTCACACTGATGTATCTGAACCCTGTTTACTGTCACTGAGCTTCACAATGATGTGATTGACCCTGATCCCTTTTTACTGTCACTGAGCCTCACACTGATGTTACTGACCCCTGTTTACTGTCACTGAGCCTCACACTGATGTAACTGAACCCTGCTTACTGTCACTGAGCCTCACACTGATGTAACTGAACCCTGAACCCTGTTTACTGTCACTGAGCCTCACACTGATGTAACTGACCCCTGTTTACTGTCACTGAGCCTCACACTGATGTAACTGACCCCTGTTTACTGTCACTGAGCCTCACACTGATGTAACTGAACCCTGTTTACTGTCACTGAGCCTCACACTGATGTAACTGACCCCTGTTTACTGTCACTGAGCCTCACACTGATGTAACTGACCCCTGTTTACTGTCACTGAGCCTCACACTGATGTAACTGACCCCTGTTTACTGTCACTGAGCCTCACACTGATGTAACTGATTCCTGTTTACTGTCACTGAGCCTCACACTGATGTTACTGACCCCTGTTTACTGTCACTGAGCCTCACACTGATGTAACTGACCCCTGTTTACTGTCACTGAGCCTCACACTGATGTAACTGATTCCTGTTTACTGTCACTGAGCCTCACACTGATGTTACTGACCCCTGTTTACTGTCACTGAGCCTCACACTGATGTAACTGACCCCTGAACCCTGTTTACTGTCACTGAGCCTCACACTGATGTAACTGACCCCTGTTTACTGTCACTGAGCCTCACACTGATGTAACTGACCCCTGTTTACTGTCACTGAGCCTCACATTGATGTAACTGACCCCTGTTTACTGTCACTGAGCCTCACACTGATGTTACTGACCCCTGTTTACTGTCACTGAGCCTCACACTGATGTAACTGAACCCTGCTTACTGTCACTGAGCCTCACACTGATGTAACTGAACCCTGAACCCTGTTTACTGTCACTGAGCCTCACACTGATGTAACTGAACCCTGTTTACTGTCACTGCGCCTCACACTGATGTAACTGACCCCTGTTTACTGTCACTGAGCCTCACACTGATGTAACTGACCCCTGTTTACTGTCACTGAGCCTCACACTGATGTAACTGACCCCTGTTTACTGTCACTGAGCCTCACACTGATGTAACTGATTCCTGTTTACTGTCACTGAGCCTCACACTGATGTTACTGACCCCTGTTTACTGTCACTGAGCCTCACACTGATGTAACTGACCCCTGTTTACTGTCACTGAGCCTCACACTGATGTAACTGATTCCTGTTTACTGTCACTGAGCCTCACACTGATGTTACTGACCCCTGTTTACTGTCACTGAGCCTCACACTGATGTAACTGACCCCTGAACCCTGTTTACTGTCACTGAGCCTCACACTGATGTAACTGACCCCTGTTTACTGTCACTGAGCCTCACACTGATGTAACTGACCCCTGTTTACTGTCACTGAGCCTCACATTGATGTAACTGACCCCTGTTTACTGTCACTGAGCCTCACACTGATGTTACTGACCCCTGTTTACTGTCACTGAGCCTCACACTGATGTAACTGAACCCTGCTTACTGTCACTGAGCCTCACACTGATGTAACTGAACCCTGAACCCTGTTTACTGTCACTGAGCCTCACACTGATGTAACTGAACCCTGTTTACTGTCACTGCGCCTCACACTGATGTAACTGACCCCTGTTTACTGTCACTGAGCCTCACACTGATGTAACTGACCCCTGTTTACTGTCACTGAGCCTCACACTGATGTAACTGACCCCTGTTACTGTCACTGAGCCTCACACTGATGTAACTGACCCTGTTTACTGTCACTAAGCCTCACACTGATGTAACTGAACCCTGTTTACTGTCACTGAGCCTCACACTGATGTAACTGACCCCTGTTTACTGTCACTGAGCCTCACACTGATGTAACTGACCCCTGTTTACTGTCACTGAGCCTCACACTGATGTAACTGAACCCTGTTTACTGTCACTGAGCCTCACACTGATGTAACTGACCCCTGTTTACTGTCACTGAGCCTCACACTGATGTAACTGACCCCTGTTTACTGTCACTGAGCCTCACACTGATGTATCTGACCCCTGTTTACTGTCACTGATGTTTTTTTTTATTTTAACTTTATTTAACCAGGCAAGTCAGTTAAGAACCAATTTTCATTTACAATGACGGCCTAGGAACAGTGGGTTAACTGCCTTGTTCAGGGGCAGAACGACAGATGTTTACCTTGTCAACTCAGAGATTCGATCCAGCAACCTTTCGGTTACTAGTCCAACGCTCTAACCACTAGGCTTACTGCTGCCCCAAAGTGTGATGTAACTGAAGACGCATGCATGCATGCACGCACGCACTTAAGCACGCACGCACGCACACACACACACACACACACACACACACACACACACACACACACAGAGAGAGAGTTTCATCCCGCACCTCAGTGTAGAAGCAGTGCTGCTGTGAATCACAAGAGGTGGCTGGCCTCTCCTCTGCTTTGATTGGTCCCACATTCTCTTTCTTTCCTACCGCCGTTCCGTGGTGCTGGCCGGGATAAAGAGAACGAGAATAAAGGAAAAGTGTCTCTTTTGTAGTTGGCACACTGCTAAAGATGGACCCCCCCTCAGTTACCTGACCAGCGAGCAGTAGGTAGGTAGAGACATATGTAGGGAGGTAGACCGGTAGGTAGAGAGGAAGCTAGAGATGGAGGGAGGTAAAGAGGAAGCTAGAGATGGAGGGAGGTAGAGAGGAAGCTAGAGATGGAGGGAGGTAGAGAGGAAGCTAGAGATGGAGGGAGGTAGAGAGGAAGCTAGAGATGGAGGGAGGTAGAGAGGAAGGTAGAGATGGAGGGAGGTAGAGAGGAAGCTAGAGATGGAGGGAGGTAGAGAGGAAGCTAGAGATGGAGGGAGGTAGAGAGGAAGCTAGAGATGGAGGGAGGTAGAGAGGAAGCTAGAGATGGAGGGAGGTAGAGAGGAAGCTAGAGATGGAGGGAGGTAGAGAGGAAGGTAGAGATGGAGGGAGGTAGAGAGGAAGCTAGAGATGGAGGGAGGTAGAGAGGAAGGTAGAGATGGAGGGAGGTAGAGAGGAAGGTAGAGATGGAGGGAGGTAGAGAGGAAGCTAGAGATGGAGGGAGGTAGAGAGGAAGCTAGAGATGGAGGGAGGTAGAGAGGAAGCTAGAGATGGAGGGAGGTAGAGAGGAAGGTAGAGATGGAGGGAGGTAGAGAGGAAGGTAGAGATGGAGGGGGGGAGGGAGGTGGAGGTAGAGGAAAAGGGAGGGAGGGAAGGAAGGAAGGTAGGAGGGAAGGAAGAAAGTGGGGGGGAGAAGGGAAGCAGGGATGTGGCGAGGGAAGGAGGAAAGGAGGTGGGAGGAAGGGAGGGAAGGAAGGAGGTGGGGAAGTAGGTAGGGAGGGAGGGAAGCGGGGAGGGAGGTAGTGGGAAGGAGGAAAGCAGGGAAGCAGGGAGGTAGGTAGAGAGGTGGAGAGAAGCAGGGAGGAAGGTAGAGAGGTAGGGAGGTAGAGGGAAGGAGGGAGGGAGGGAGGTAGGGAGGGATTCAGTCCATCTGAGGGATCTGTAGGGCCAGACTGAACCCTAGTGGACAAGGACAGAAGTGACACTGAGTTGGCTGGTTTGGTAGTGGGGTAGTGGTTTTCAAAACATTCCTCGGGGACCCCCAGATGTTTCACAATGTTGTTGTAGTCCTGAACTGGCTCACCTGATTCACCTAGTAAAGGGCTTGATGATTAGTTGACAAGTTGAATCAGGTGCTAGCTCTGGAATAGATTAAATACCTGGAACGACTGAAGGTCCCAGAGGAGAGGTTTGACATTCGCTGTTCTATAACATGGAACGACTGGAGGTCCCAGAGGAGAGGTTTGAGACCACCTGTACTAAAGCACTTTGTGGGATGTTCTGCACTGTCAGCAGGTGGTCCATTACATTTCAATGTGTTTGTCGTTGATTTTTCATCTGTCCTTTCTCTCTCACACCTCTGTGGGAGGTCTGGCTGTGGAAGCCTGTTATACTGGGAATACAGCCCAAATCACACCCTATTCCCTATGTGCTGCAGAGGAGAAGGATGAGATGAGGAGAGTGATGAGGGATCAGAGAGAGGAGAGGAGAGTGATGAGGGATCAGAGAGAGGAGAGGAGGATGAAAGGAGAGGAGAGAGGGGTCAGAGAGAGGAGAGGAGAGAAAAGAGGAGAGGAGAGAGAGATCAGGGAGAGGAGAAAGGGGTCAGAGAGAGGAGAGGAGAGAGAGATCAGGGAGAGGAGAGGACAGAGGAGAGGCGAGGAGAGAGAGGAGAGAGAGATCAGGGAGCGGAGAGAGGGGTCAGAGAGAGGAGAGGAGAGAGATCAGGGAGAGGAGAGAGCGGTCAGAGAGAGGAGAGGAGAGAGGAGAGAGGGGAATAGCGTGCCAATGGGGATGTATCCTATCTGTGCTGATATCACTCCTACCAGGAGTGGATTTTAACAGTCAGAACTAATGTGTACTCATCCCTCTGTCCTCCCATCCCTATCCTCTCCTCCTCTCATCCCTCTCTACTCGTATCCCTCTCTCCTCCCTCCTCATCCTTCTATCCTCTCCTCTCTCCTTCTCTCCTCTCCTCTCATCCCTCTCTCCTCTCCTCTCATCCCTCTCCTCTCATCCTCCTCTCCTCTCCTCTCTCCCCTCCTCTCTCTCCCCTCTCCTCTCATCCCTCTCTCCTCTCCTCTCCTCTCTCTCCTCTCCTCCCCTCCTCCTTCCAGCCTTGTTATCGTCTTGGTGTGAGGAGCTGGGTCGTCTCCTCCTCCTCCGTCATCAGAAGAACAGACAGAACGAACCACCCCAGGGGGGGGTTCCTATGCAGCTCACCATGCACTCCATGAAGCCCACCCTGTCACACAGGTCAGTACACACACACACACACACACACACACACACACACACAAACACAGGTAGACACACACATATAGACACACACACACACGTAGACACACACACACATAGACACACACACACGTAGACACACACACACATATAGACACACACACGTAGACACACACACACGTAGACACACACACACGTAGACACACGCACACATGTAGACACACACACACATGTAGACACACACACACGTAGACACACACACACACACGTAGACACACACACACACAGGTAGACACACACACACATGTAGACACACACACACGTAGACACACACACACGTAGACACACACACACGTAGACACACACACACACACACACACACACGTAGACACACACAAAACACACACGTAGACACACACACACATGTAGACACACACATACATGTAGACACACACACACGTAGACACACACACACATAGACACACACACACATAGACACACACACACACACACAGGTAGACACACACACACATGTAGACACACACACACGTAGACACACACACACGTAGACACACACACACACATGTAGACACACACACGTAGACACACACACGTAGACACACACACACACACACACACACGTAGACACACACACACTCACACGTTGACACACACACACGCGGACACACACACACACGTAGACACACACGCTGCCAACCCACAGCTCTCTGTGTCCTCCCTCAACAGGACGGGTAGCCTATCCTCATCAGAGAGGTCTTTGAAACCTTGAATAAGGGTTTCAAATTTGGGGAAATTACACTCTACCTGTTTTATATTTGTGACTCACGACTTGGATTCGTTCTTATGTAGCAAAATTTGAATTGTTGTTTTTTACATTCGATAAAAGTGGAGACACAGAGCTACAAAATGGTATATCATACACTGCATTTGAGGAACAATGGGAAAGTAATTCTGCTTTGAAAGTTGATCAACTTGAAAACTCAATTTTGATAAAATGTCCTTTTGTAGGGGGTGCGTACTGGTGGCAGAGATGTCAGGCGCAGGAGAGCAAAAACTGATTTACAACGGCGCAGTTTAATAAACAAAACCACCGTAAACAGTACAATAAATCAATGGGTAAACAAAACCCGTTACACACCTGCATAACGTGCACAAGCACTACAATAAACAATTCCGGACAAGGACATGGGGGGAACAGAGGGTTAAATACACAACATGTAGTGATGGAATTGAAACCAGGTGTGTGGGAAGACAAGACAAAACAAATGGAAAATTAAAGGTGGATCGGCGATGGCTAGAAGGCCAGTGACGTCGACCGCCGAACGCCGCCCGAACAAGGAGAGGGAACCAACTTCGGCGGAAGTCGTGACACCTTTGAATGTTTTGGTATCTAGTGAAGAGCTTTTCTTTGTCTACACCCATTCAGCATCGTTCACACCCTCTTAAGCTTTAGTCCCACCCATCTCGTTTTGCTCTCGGAGTGTTCAGAACGCACACTTGACGCACGACACACAACATTTTTTTTTTTACCTCTGGATAACATGAAAACACCCTAACCAGCTCTGCTGGCTACAATTTCATTACGCTTTTTTGCAGACATTTACTGACACCGGCCATATTCAACAGGTGTTGTACACTAGCCAGCCAGCGAACATTAGCTAGTTAAACAACAATTATCAGTGCCAACAATGCCACAGTGCTGGGAGCTAACCAACCAAGTTCTGTGTTAGTTAGCTAACATTAGGCTATAACTGGAAAAGCAAACGGCTCTGGGATTGAATAAAAACGTCAGCTAGGGAGCCAGCCAGCTAACGTTAGCTAGCTAGCTAACAGTACACTTTAGCTTGAAATGAAAACCACTTTCTGTCAAAATTACGTGTAATATCTGAAAAATGTAGCTAGCTAACGCTAGACTATCTAACCTGTATACATCATCATTTTCTCCGTCTCTTTAGCTATCAGACTCTAATTCCACTGATTTCAAAACTTGATCCTCCAGAAAGTGGAGAGCAACACTTAATGCGCCACTACACAATATATTTTTTTTAAATCAGCGTTCGACAGGATTACCAACACAGACTGACCAGCTCAAATAGACAGAAGCCTTCTATATGGCAGACCAATCCGAACTCATCTCTCGGCATGTCCAACCCACTCATTATCTTAGCCAATCATGGCTAGTGGGAAGGTTGCCAACTTTTTCTGTGGCTTAACCAACTAGGCTCGTAATTTAACAATTTTATTCGTATTTACAGAGAACATACAAGTTTCTTATTAAGGCACATGAAAGTTCACATGTTCCAGAAGGCATTTCTGCCAAAAAAAACGCATTTTGATTTAAAAAAAAAGAGTTTACGTTCAAACAGCCCTCCTGTGAAGTAGTGACCCGCGACATATGCCTAGTTTCCTGAATCGGGTCACATCTTTTACATTTGTCAGGAAATGCAGCTCTGTCTCGGGTTCTGCTGTTGTGCAGTGGTTGTACAGCCTTTCCTCTACAGGCAGCCAGGTTTTCCTGTGTCTACCCTTCTCAATGGCAAGGCTGTGCTCACTGAGCCTGTACTTTGTCAAGGTTTTTCTAAGGTTTTGATCAGTAACCATGGTCAAATAGTTAGCCACGGTGTACTGTCGATTCAGTGCTGGATAGCACTGTATTTTGCTTTGTGCTTGTGTTTCCCAGTAAGTAATTTAGTTTTGTTTTGACTGTTGTAATTTGTTTTATTCTGATTGATTGGATGTTCTGGTCCTGAGGCTCCAGTGTGTTAGTAGAACAGGTTTGTGAACTCAGCCCCAGGACCAGCTCTTTCTCTCTCTCTCTTTCTCTCTCTCTCTTTCTTTCTCTCTCTCTCTCTCTCTCTTTCTCCCTCCCTCTCTCTTTTTCTTTCTCTCTCTTTCTCGCTCTCTCTCTCTTTCTCTTTCTTTCTCTCTCTGTCTCTGTATCTCTCTCTCGGTCTGTGTCTCTCTGGATGATTTTGTTGGGTGTGGGGCATCGGGGGTTCTATGTACAGTGGATGAGAAAGGGGGCTTGGGTCTAACTTTCCAGGTCCGTTAAAATTATGTAAAGTTTGTGCTTTTAATGATGTAGCTATTGGGAAAAAAGAGTGTTTTTTTTATAAATACGAATCTGTCTTTCTCTCCCTCTGTGTGTGTCTGCAGTGATGGGTCTTTTCCCTACGACTCAGTACCATGGCAACAGAACACCAACCAGCCGCCGGGTTCTCTCTCCGTGGTAACGACCGTCTGGGGTGTCGCCAACACCTCGCAGAGTCAGGTGAGATTACCCAGCATGCTCTGGGTTGTCGCCAAAAACTTGCAGAGTCAGGTGAGATTACCTAGCATGCTCTGGGGTGTCACCAACACCTTGTAGAGTCAGGTGAGATTGCCCAGCATGCTCTGGGGTGTCACCAACACCTTGCAGAGGCAGGTGAGATTACCCAGCATGCTCTGGAACATCTCCAATAGAGGAATATACCTCTACGTTGTTTTAACCAGTGTTGATCCCTGTCTAAATCTAGATTAGTAGTAGTAGTGACTACAGTAGTAATAGTAGTAGTGACTACAGTAGTAATAGTAGTGACTACAGCAGTAATAGTAGTAGTAGTAGTGACTACAGTAGTAATAGTAGTAGTAGTAGTGACTACAGTAGTAATAGTAGTAGTGACTACAGTAGTAATAGTAGTAGTAGTGTCTAAATCTAGATTAGTAATAGTAGTGACTACAGTAGTAATAGTAGTAGTAGTGACTACAGCAGTAATAGTAGTAGTAGTGTCTAAATCTAGATTAGTAATAGTGACTACAGTAGTAATAGTAGTAGTGCCTACAGTAGTAATAGTAGTAGTAGTGACTACAGTAGTAATAGTAGTAGTAGTGTCTAGATTAGTAATAGTGACTACAGTAGTAATAGTAGTAGTAGTGACTACATTAGTAATAGTAGTAATAGTGACTACAGTAGTAATAGTAATTGTGACTACAGTAGTAATAGTAGTAGTAGTGTCTAAATCTAGATTAGTAATAGTGACTACAGTAGTAATAGTAGTAGTGCCTACAGTAGTAATAGTAGTAGTAGTGACTACAGTAGTAATAGTAGTAGTAGTGTCTAGATTAGTAATAGTGAATACAGTAGTAATAGTAGTAGTAGTGACTACATTAGTAATAGTAGTAATAGTGACTACAGTAATAATAGTAATTGTGACTACAGTAGTAATAGTAGTAGTAGTGACTCCAGTAGTAGTAGTAGTAGTGACAACAGTAGTAATAGTAGTAGTAGTGACTACAGTATTAATAGTAGTAGTAGTGACTACAGTAGTAATAGTAGTAGTGACTACAGTAGTAATAGTAGTAGTAGTGTCTAAATCTAGATTAGTAATAGTAGTGACTACAGTAGTAATAGTAGTAGTAGTGACTACAGCAGTAATAGTAGTAGTAGTGTCTAAATCTAGATTAGTAATAGTGACTATAGTAGTAATAGTAGTATTGACTACAGTAGTAATAGTAGTTGTGAGTACAGTAGTAATAGTAGTAGTAGTAGTGACTACAGTAGTAATAGCAGTAGTAGTGTCTAAATCTAGATTAGGAATAGTAGTGACTACAGTAGTAATAGTAGTAGTAGTGACTACAGTAGTAATAGTAGTAGTAGTGTCTAAATCTAGATTAGTAATAGTGACTACAGTAGTAATAGTAGTAATAGTAGTAGTGACTACAGTAGTAATAGTAGTAGTAGTGACTACAGAAGTAATAGTAGTAGTAGTGTCTAGATTAGTAATAGTGACTATAGTAGTAATAGTAGTAGTAGTGACTACATTAGTAATAGTAGTAATAGTGACTACAGTAGTAATAGTAATTGTGACTACAGTAGTAATAGTAGTAGTAGTGTCTAAATCTAGATTAGTAATAGTGACTACAGTAGTAATAGTAGTAGTAGTGACTACATTAGTAATAGTAGTAATAGTGACTACAGTAGTAATAGTAATTGTGACTACAGAAGTAATAGTAGTAGTAGTGTCTAAATCTAGATTAGTAATAGTGACTACAGTAGTAATAGTAGTAGTGCCTACAGTAGTAATAGTAGTAGTAGTGACTACAGTAGTAATAGTAGTAGTAGTGTCTAGATTAGTAATAGTGACTACAGTAGTAATAGTAGTAGTAGTGACTACATTAGTAATAGTAGTAATAGTGACTACAGTAGTAATAGTAATTGTGACTACAGTAGTAATAGTAGTAGTAGTGACTCCAGTAGTAGTAGTAGTAGTGACAACAGTAGTAATAGTAGTAGTAGTGACTACAGTATTAATAGTAGTAGTAGTGACTACAGTAGTAATAGTAGTAGTGACTACAGTAGTAATAGTAGTAGTAGTGTCTAAATGTAGATTAGTAATAGTAGTGACTACAGTAGTAATAGTAGTAGTAGTGACTACAGCAGTAATAGTAGTAGTAGTGTCTAAATCTAGATTAGTAATAGTGACTACAGTAGTAATAGTAGTAGTAGTGACTCCAGTAGTAGTAGTAGTAGTGACAACAGTAGTAATAGTAGTAGTAGTGACTACAGTATTAATAGTAGTAGTAGTGACTACAGTAGTAATAGTAGTAGTGACTACAGTAGTAATAGTAGTAGTAGTGTCTAAATGTAGATTAGTAATAGTAGTGACTACAGTAGTAATAGTAGTAGTAGTGACTACAGCAGTAATAGTAGTAGTAGTGTCTAAATCTAGATTAGTAATAGTGACTACAGTAGTAATAGTAGTATTGACTACAGTAGTAATAGTAGTTGTGAGTACAGTAGTAATAGTAGTAGTAGTAGTGACTACAGTAGTAATAGCAGTAGTAGTGTCTAAATCTAGATTAGGAATAGTAGTGACTACAGTAGTAATAGTAGTAGTAGTGACTACAGTAGTAATAGTAGTAGTAGTGACTACAGTAGTAATAGTAGTAGTGACTACAGTATTAATAGTAGTAGTAGTGACTACAGTAGTAATAGTAATAGTGACTACAGTAGTAATAGTAGTATTGACTACAGTAGTAATAGTAGTTGTGAGTACAGTAGTAATAGTAGTAGTAGTAGTGACTACAGTAGTAATAGCAGTAGTAGTGTCTAAATCTAGATTAGGAATAGTAGTGACTACAGTAGTGTCATGACGTTGGCCTGTGGGTAAGGTTTATGACCCCCCCATAAATACCTTCTCCCTTCCCCTCTCTCTCTGACCCTACTGAAGGACTGGAATAGCCTGTGTTAAATATAGAGAGTCTGGGAACATCAAACAAATGGGGAAAGGAACCATCTTTTGCTAATAAAA
Source organism: Salmo trutta (assembly GCF_901001165.1). NCBI lineage: Eukaryota > Metazoa > Chordata > Actinopteri > Salmoniformes > Salmonidae > Salmo > Salmo trutta. The sequence continues at coordinate 44,139,695 of NC_042958.1, forward strand.
CCAGTTGGAAATATGCTTGATAACGTAATGAGTATGTATGTCAGTTCATTGTTATCTGAGACATTATGATTGATGGCAGGACAACATAAACTGTACCGGAGAAAGTATACACCCTCTAGTTATCAGAGTCACATGGAATTGTTATGCAATTGAAATGTTTGATATTGAAATTGTTTGTTAGGAGATTAAATGTAATTTAGCTTCCAAATGAGAGAATTGGGTTTTCATAGGGAAAGTGCCCTGCCGATCAGTGGCCAACCCTGTGAAGAGACATGGGGTTATAAACGATGAAACCCCTCCTTTCCCCTCTCCACTATATAAGTCTTTGACGAAAAGACATTCCGGGTTCCAGTACGAGAGGTCTGCAGCCTCGACGTTATAAGGACAGACATGTTAACTAAATCATATCAAGAACAGAACTAAGCCAACCTCGGCGTGAGCTATGGTATGAACTGGTATGAACTTTGAGCTTATTCACTACAGAAGTGATACTTCCTAGCCGTTGAGTTAGCCGCTGCTAACGTGGGCTAGGAAAGGACGGACGACGGATCCAGTCTAACAACCAGACGAAGATACCACCACCATTGACATTCTTCCACTACACAACAGGAAGATCTGTTGGCCAACCACGGCCAGCATCTACGACCAATCTACCGAAGAGCAGCTCAGAGTAAATATTTATTGCATTTTCCTTTTCCAAATGGGCGGTAATTTAGAATGCATAAGATAATGTATTTACGATAGCATAGCTGCTGTTTCTGTGTTCCTAAATCTTCCCGCTCTTTCATTCAAGCCCAACCCCCTTTTCCTTTGTGTAACCAGCCATGATACAGGCTCAGTCCACCAGGACGTTTTCTGTATGACATCATATGAATTCTGTGTATTTGTAATTCTGTGTGATTAGTTAGGTATTTAGTAAATAAATAATTAAACCCAATTTTGTATTGCTGATTCAACTTGTTAGCCAGGGTTCGTGAAGATAACCAAGAATTTATAACTTTCATGATGAGATTGAAAATAAGATAAGATTGACTGCTATCGATGTAAAATATTACTAAGTATTTTAAGAGTTTATTCAGAAGATAACAGCTCTATAAACGTTCTTCTGTGGTGCCCCGACTTTCTAGTTAATTACATTTACATGATTAGCTTAATCAGGTAATATTAATTACAGAGAAATAATTTTATAAGTTAGCATGTCATATCACTTAATCCGGCATAGCCAAAGACACGACATAATGGAGCCCCCGTGCGAGGAATCTAAAATAGGATGAAGCTTTCATTTTGATTCAGCCTATATAAAATTGAAAAACAGATTACATAATATACCAAGTTGATTATATACATTATGGGAATTGTAGATCGGAATTATTGGTGCCTGTGTGCTCTGGAGAATCGCCTCAGTGTTGTGCTCTGAGGTAGTCAGTGGGTAGCATACCCTATACAGTTCTGTATGAGGGCTGATAAAGCTATCTGATAAATAGCGCGTTTGGCCAAACGCTGGGCTATTTCTGCCTCGCGCGTTTCAGACGCGTGTTGGCTAGGTCATTATTAATTTCTCGAGCGAGGACAAAGACCCAGCCGATTGAAATTTAGGAGAGATTAGCTTGACCAGTTTATAAGTATCTCTTTGTCTGTCTCTCGCGTTTCGATGCGAGGAGACCACGGTGCATTTTGTTGTTTACCGCGAGTTCCGGTTAAAACATCGTCAAATATCGCCGAAAAGGTTTTGAACATAATACGTTATAAGTAAAACCTTTCCCTTGCCAAGGGAATCCTATGTGAGCATTTCTCAGGCATCATGTAGCATTAGCTTGCTCGAGATGCTAAACTAACAAAAGGGAAAACAGCCATTTTGTTTGTGCCACATTGTAATTCATCCGACTTGCGGAACGAAAGTCCTGCCCTGGGTACTTCCGTTGATTTCAACGTGTGCCAGCAGACTCCCCTATGAGAGTCACCAGTACTTTCCTTCAAATAATTAGTCAGGTGACACTCAAGTCGTTACTCATGATATCCAGACGGATATCGATGTCTTATTCAGTTGAACTAATAAGTGAAATTGCCAGATTTACATTCTCAAGTGGATCTTTTAAAAAAAAAAATTATCCAAATTGATGAGTTTTCTAAATGAGACATTGTAATCTTTTTTTTCCCACATTAACCTAGATGAATAAACCTCTCAGGTTAATTAAAGTTTAAATCCCAAATAGCCTATACAGGTTTGATTTATCATTAAAATTGATCAATCAGTAAAATTTGGTTTTTGCAAAACCCATTCAGTAATCCAGTACTGACAGAAGTCCCGCCCCAGCGGGAATCCCATGTGGCTTCGGCCCAAGGAAGAAGTGTACCATAGTGGGAAGTGTTCCCAACATTTAATCTACTGTTTACACTTATGATATCCAATCACTGGAGATGGCACGGATTATCATCTCATTCAATTTAATAAGTTAAATTGTTGAACATACCTTAATGTTCTTGCAATCAAATGATACACTTTTAAACTTCCCAGATTAACCTGGATGAAGCAATCTCAGGTTAACTCAAGTTTAATACCCAGATAGCCTACCCAGGTAGGATTAATCATTGGCATTGATTAATTCATTCAATTTGCTTTTGCAAATTCATTCACATCCAACTTCCACATTACTGGTACAGTACTGATGGTTCGTCAACATCTATAAATAGATTAAACTTGTCTTTGCAGCTTCCAATGAATTCCAAACCCAAACATTGAAAAAAAAAATAGTTACATTCTTCCTCTAAATTTTTCTAATAATGTGCAAGCTACCAAAGGAGGTGGTCACCACTACTCCACTAATTAGTGAACCTCCACCCATAATAGGATTGATCTCTGACCTCAGCAGCGATACCAACCCTAATTATGCCATTAGTGAAAAATCAGCCGAAATTGCGAACGCTGTCCAAAATCAACCATCAAACACAGGCTTTGTGACGGTTCTCTCCACTTTAGCACTTATGTATCGCCATCAAAGGTTGGCATCGATCCAATACCACAGTGCACAGCTGAAGCACGTGCAAGACATGGCTAACATGAGGGCACAGGTGGAGAGAACTGAGCAACTATTGACAAAAGCAGGAAATGGAAACATTCTGCTAGTCGAGGAACTGCGTTTGAAATCGGAACAATTAAAAGTAATTGCAAATACTTATGACGATGAACGAGCACAAGCTCTTCAACAAAATCATATGCTACAGGAACAACTCGATTTAGCTAAAAATAAATACGATGATGTCCACGCCAAACTAGATAAATCTGAAGAGTTATCTACAAACAGGAGCGCTCAACTTGACAACATGCATGCTGTTTTGTTGAATGTTACTCAAAATAACACGGTGCTCCTCAAAGCGCTGCAGACCAAAGACGACAAGTTAATGAACACAATGACTAAGTTGGATGATAAATCAGCAGAACTTATTGAAGTCGCTGACCAAATGAATGATGAGAGAACTCAGGTGATGAGGTTGGAAATATTGATTTCTAAGCAAGCAGGGGAAATCTCATCACTGAATCTCTCGCTCCGTACTCGAGACCTCTATCTGCAAACCATGACAGATAAGTTTGAGACCGAAAGGAGCAGGTGTGACACTCACGTGTCCAAAATTGGTACTCTAAGCGCTCAAGTGGACTCTGCAATGCAGCATAAGACCACCCTTAGGTACCAGCTGGAGGAAGTCCAGAATGGGCACGCTCTACAGCATGACTACCCATCCAAGCAACCGGAGTCCGGTACTCAAAGGAGTGAAGACGATAGGTTTCAGACATTGCATCCATCATGTGTCCCTCAGTCTTCTCCTCTTGGCCATTCGGCACTGAGTAATATGGAGCCTCTTGGCCAACAAAGCCCAAGCTTGGCTTCTCCTCTTGGCCTTTCGGCCCCAATTTCTCCACAGGATGAAGCCAACCCTCTCCGCCCGCTTGGCGCGGAATACCTTGACAAACTCGTCAAGAATTTCCCCACCTTTGACCCCGTTCCAGGTCAGCCAAACGATACTGAGACGTTCCTAGCTGACATAGAGGACGCGTTGGGTGGCTACCCGAACGCTACGGGTTCTGACAGGGTTTACCTGTTGAAGCGAACGTCGAATAGACACGTGACGAGGTTCATTCGCCTACAACAGCAACACGTGCTAAATGACTACGCTAAACTTGCCACAGCTTTGAAATTAGAATTCAGTGGTTCTGCGACTCGCAAACACGATAGCTCACTGGCTAACACGGTCAAACAAGCTCGAAACGAACACCCACAAGCTTTCTATCATAGGCTTCGTTCAGCTTACTTTGGCCTACTCACAGAAACAGGAATGGAAGAGCTGTTACCATTCAAACAAATGTTTCTGTCGAACATGTATCCCACCTTCATTACCTACTTGGGCCCTGCAGCCCACGTTGGCTTGCCTATCTTACAACTCAGAGAGCTTGCAAGCACAGCTTTTGAGGCATCAAAAGCTCGCAACGCTAAGAGCCCTGACCACTCGGTTTTGAAGTTTGACCAGGAGCACTCACTCCAGTTAGAGGGTGCATTATCAGGTATTGGAGCGTCGAGAGCTGACGCACAACAACAGTTTCTACCACGAAACCATGATTCCAATAACCGCCGAGGTCGAAATAACTGTAAAGTACGTCGCCTTCAAAACGACTACCGCTACAATCGACCTGTTCGCTACGTTCCTGTACCCAACCCACACAAAGTGTCAGAACACAAGGGTAACAAAGGGTTGAAGGACGATCAAAACGTAGACCAATGTTCTCCAGAAGTCCCACTACGGGAAGAACTAAAGCGAGAACAATTTGAGAAAAGGGTAAAAGATAAGTCACAAGGACTAGACGGGGAATTACCGGACACCAGGTCCGCAGGAATTAACACCCATAGCAAGGACGTTAAAGTTCAAATTTCTCCCGCTCTCATTCAAGACCCTATCCAGGGCCCGCTTGATCAAGAAACAAGCCCCCGGGCTCGGTCTATAGACTCCGATACAAAAGTTGCGAAGGTAAAGGTCAAACGCTTAGTTAAAGCCAAGCCCACTCAAAATCGGAAAAGTCAATCTGCTTCCATCTTGAACAGACATGGCACATCACGTCGTTGCGAACGACCACTCCACTTTGTGGGGAATATGTCCACTAACCACGAATCTAAACGGCCATACCTGGAAACAGTCCTGGAGGACTGCTTAGCTTGTCAGGCGCTAATTGATTCGGGTGCGACAATATCACTCATCTCTCAAACATTGTTTGATGATCTCAAAAGGGCTTTGAAGCCAACTAAACGTTGGTTAAAAGTGGAACGATGCGACACTACACTTCGAGGGGTCACTCAGACTACCTCGCCTCTCACATTGAGAGTCATGCTGAAACTACACTTCCAGGACGTATCGCTCGTTCATCCTGTGTATGTTACCAGCCTCGAAACTGTAACCCTGCTACTTGGAGCAGACTTGATGGATCGGTTACTCCCATTGATGGATTGGAAAACCAACCAGGTATGGTCACAGGCCACAGTGCCTTCTCCACTGACCACACTGTCTTCCCCTAACGCTAGCTGCAACGCAGTCCTTCACGAGGGGTACCTGTCAAAAGCACCCCTTGGGAAAAAGACGTGTAGAAACCTCTTGGTGCAGAATCCGATCCCAGGAGATATTACGATATCTCGACACATTCCATCAGCCAATCTGATTGACCATTCTTTTCATGATTTCGAGCCAGCTGTCTCTGTGAATGAGCAACTTCCCTCCTTCTTGCAGTCGTGCAATACGGTAGTTGAGATGAACTTCTCTGGCCCTTCGGACACTTCCGCAAGCACTGCGGCCGTCTCAGCAAGAAAAACATTGATGTGCAGAGTACACTCTGCTTCCGATGATACACCTTCTGCTTTGTTGGGGACTGTCACCCCTTACAATGACACTAATGGCGTCAGTCCAGCAACTGACCCGATGACTCCCATTGGTGAAACACTTTGCGATATCACAGACCGATATCCTCGTCTCAGTTTGCAGGTACTGAAGAGGTTGCCACACGCGGACGCGGTGGTGACTGACAGACCTCGACAGCCACTGAGGGTGTTGAAGCACAAACACCAGGAGATTTGGTTGAAAGGTTACAGCCATTCTCATAATAACGCGGCCACTGACAACTCGTACATAGGGTCCGACCTTCTCGTTTGCGCCTCGGACACCAACACCACCCGCTGGTGGGGGGGGTCCCGAGACACAAAGGGGGGGAATAGTAGCCCAGACCCATGATGAGCCTCATCGAGGCCGGTGGGGGGGTCGAGACTACGGACAACACCGTACGAGGCCGCCAGAGCATAAATCAAATCTAGTTGTAAACTCCCCTATGAGAACAGTGAGGAGCAGACAGGCCCCTAGACGGGGATTATCTTAGAACACATCTAAGATAGTACTGAGGTGTACCACACTGGTCGTAAAGGAAGTCCAGTGGACTTGTCCACCTCCAAAACAAATGGCAACAATAATCATTCCTTGCCATGTGTAGGTTCAACTACAATACAACTAGTAATATGCTCCAATCATGTGTTCCGGTAGATAATATTTCAGAATAAATCGGTAGGACAACTGGACCCCTTGAATACCAGTACCAATACCACAGTCAGTCCAGCAACACTAAGTAAGAGGATTAGTAACCTCACAAGTTAAATTGCTATTGATAATAGCGACATAGGAGTCACTCAGAGTGCAACACAGGGAAGGGAATCTCCAGTGCACTCTTCCAATGGTTAACACATGCCACTAATAAATAGAACCCTCCGTTCAGGAGAAAAGTTATTAGAAGTCATGAACCATGATCACACCACGTATGACTGGTCCAATACTTAAAGAGTACTTCCATCGTGAGGTTAGCTTCTCCGTGGATAACATAGCTATGAAATAGACTTCATACCTACCGCCACTACAATAGTGGAAGACACCGTGACTTGTAGAAAACTACTACAGACTCCCTTGACACCAATTCTGACTGACCTCCAGGCATTGACCTGAAAATTACCTGACTACGTCAGACTCATTCTGAACAAGTTGTAATCTGCCAGGATACTTGGTTTTCTTCCCTTGACATGCGCGATTGTGTAAGCATAAACGCACATGCACAACGGAACATCCAATTAGGATTTATGCTAGGATCACTTAAGGGTCCAAGCAAAATACCAGCCTTAGTAAAGTTGAACATTTACTTCTAGGCCTTTGACTCTACAGCACTCACCAGTTTTCTAACCAGAAGTCCATAGGTCATCCTGTAGACTGCCCAAACTAGTGCCTCACAGCTGTAGACTTATCATATAGCTGTCAACTTAGGATAGTACCCTAAGCGCCACCCCGCAAATTAGGAAAGCCCTAGATATGACATTAGACAATGCCATGATAGGGTCATTTTGCCAAGACCATGGACGTAGATAGAATACAGTCCAATTAGATGATTAAGGTGGCATAACTATTTTGTTTTGTTTATGCTTTCATTAATTTTGTTTCATTTTCTTTGGCACATAGAAAGTGATAGAGCCATAAACAACTCCCCCATACAACCATCAGTTAGTGCCACAACGCCGCTCATTTGGGAGGAAATGTAATTATATATTTCATGAGTGTGTGTGCATTGTTAACCTCTGCCTAAGTTACTGCCCAGATATTCCAGTCTGGACGACCAGACGACGGGTCCGGAACGGCGATCCCAATCCGGACATCCGCTGCCGAGTCATGGAACGGACATCTTCATTTGCAGAGACCCTACCCGGGTCGACCACCAGAGGGGGGACTGCAATAGCAACCACCAACTGGACATCCGCTGCACAGCCTTGGAGCGGACTTCTTCTTCATTTGCAGACACCCTACCCGGGTCGACCGCCAGATGGGGACCACAACGATGATCCACAACCAGGACAACCCACGTTCATTTTTATGTTGGTTTACAACATGCAGGTTAATCGCAAGATTGAACCCAACATGGGGGGACTGTCATGACGTTGGCCTGTGGGTAAGGTTTATGACCCCCCATAAATACCTTCTCCCTTCCCCTCTCTCTCTGACCCTACTGAAGGACTGGAATAGCCTGTGTTAAATATAGAGAGTCTGGGAACATCAAACAAATGGGGAAAGGAACCATCTTTTGCTAATAAAACCAGTTGGAAATATGCTTGATAACGTAATGAGTATGTATGTCAGTTCATTGTTATCTGAGACATTATGATTGATGGCAGGACAACATAAACTGTACCGGAGAAAGTATACACCCTCTAGTTATCAGAGTCACATGGAATTGTTATGCAATTGAAATGTTTGATATTGAAATTGTTTGTTAGGAGATTAAATGTAATTTAGCTTCCAAATGAGAGAATTGGGTTTTCATAGGGAAAGTGCCCTGCCGATCAGTGGCCAACCCTGTGAAGAGACATGGGGTTATAAACGATGAAACCCCTCCTTTCCCCTCTCCACTATATAAGTCTTTGACGAAAAGACATTCCGGGTTCCAGTACGAGAGGTCTGCAGCCTCGACGTTATAAGGACAGACATGTTAACTAAATCATATCAAGAACAGAACTAAGCCAACCTCGGCGTGAGCTATGGTATGAACTGGTATGAACTTTGAGCTTATTCACTACAGAAGTGATACTTCCTAGCCGTTGAGTTAGCCGCTGCTAACGTGGGCTAGGAAAGGACGGACGACGGATCCAGTCTAACAACCAGACGAAGATACCACCACCATTGACATTCTTCCACTACACAACAGGAAGATCTGTTGGCCAACCACGGCCAGCATCTACGACCAATCTACCGAAGAGCAGCTCAGAGTAAATATTTATTGCATTTTCCTTTTCCAAATGGGCGGTAATTTAGAATGCATAAGATAATGTATTTACGATAGCATAGCTGCTGTTTCTGTGTTCCTAAATCTTCCCGCTCTTTCATTCAAGCCCAACCCCCTTTTCCTTTGTGTAACCAGCCATGATACAGGCTCAGTCCACCAGGACGTTTTCTGTATGACATCATATGAATTCTGTGTATTTGTAATTCTGTGTGATTAGTTAGGTATTTAGTAAATAAATAATTAAACCCAATTTTGTATTGCTGATTCAACTTGTTAGCCAGGGTTCGTGAAGATAACCAAGAATTTATAACTTTCATGATGAGATTGAAAATAAGATAAGATTGACTGCTATCGATGTAAAATATTACTAAGTATTTTAAGAGTTTATTCAGAAGATAACAGCTCTATAAACGTTCTTCTGTGGTGCCCCGACTTTCTAGTTAATTACATTTACATGATTAGCTTAATCAGGTAATATTAATTACAGAGAAATAATTTTATAAGTTAGCATGTCATATCACTTAATCCGGCATAGCCAAAGACACGACAGTAGTAATAGTAGTAGTAGTGACTACAGTAGTAATAGTAGTAGTAGTGTCTAAATCTAGATTAGTAATAGTGACTACAGTAGTAATAGTAGTAATAGTAGTAGTGACTACAGTAGTAATAGTAGTAGTAGTGTCTAAATGTAGATTAGTAATAGTAGTGACTACAGTAGTAATAGTAGTAGTAGTGACTACAGCAGTAATAGTAGTAGTAGTGTCTAAATCTAGATTAGTAATAGTGACTACAGTAGTAATAGTAGTATTGACTACAGTAGTAATAGTAGTTGTGAGTACAGTAGTAATAGTAGTAGTAGTAGTAGTGACTACAGTAGTAATAGCAGTAGTAGTGTCTAAATCTAGATTTGGAATAGTAGTGACTACAGTAGTAATAGTAGTAGTAGTGACTACAGTAGTAATAGTAGTAGTAGTGTCTAAATCTAGATTAGTAATAGTGACTACAGTAGTAATAGTAGTAATAGTAGTAGTGACTACAGTAGTAATAGTAGTAGTAGTGACTACAGAAGTAATAGTAGTAGTAGTGTCTAGATTAGTAATAGTGACTATAGTAGTAATAGTAGTAGTAGTGACTACATTAGTAATAGTAGTAATAGTGACTACAGTAGTAATAGTAATTGTGACTACAGTAGTAATAGTAGTAGTAGTGTCTAAATCTAGATTAGTAATAGTGACTACAGTAGTAATAGTAATTGTGACTACAGTAGTAATAGTAGTAGTAGTGTCTAAATCTAGATTAGTAATAGTGACTACAGTAGTAATAGTAGTAATAGTAGTAGTGACTACAGTAGTAATAGTAGTAGTAGTGACTACAGAAGTAATAGTAGTAGTAGTGTCTAGATTAGTAATAGTGACTATAGTAGTAATAGTAGTAGTAGTGACTACATTAGTAATAGTAGTAATAGTGACTACAGTAGTAATAGTAATTGTGACTACAGTAGTAATAGTAGTAGTAGTGTCTAAATCTAGATTAGTAATAGTGACTACAGTAGTAATAGTAGTAGTAGTGACTACATTAGTAATAGTAGTAATAGTGACTACAGTAGTAATAGTAATTGTGACTACAGAAGTAATAGTAGTAGTAGTGTCTAAATCTAGATTAGTAATAGTGACTACAGTAGTGATAGTAGTAGTGCCTACAGTAGTAATAGTAGTAGTAGTGACTACAGTAGTAATAGTAGTAGTAGTGTCTAGATTAGTAATAGTGACTACAGTAGTAATAGTAGTAGTAGTGACTACATTAGTAATAGTAGTAATAGTGACTACAGTAGTAATAGTAATTGTGACTACAGTAGTAATAGTAGTAGTAGTGACTCCAGTAGTAGTAGTAGTAGTGACAACAGTAGTAATAGTAGTAGTAGTGACTACAGTATTAATAGTAGTAGTAGTGACTACAGTAGTAATAGTAGTAGTGACTACAGTAGTAATAGTAGTAGTAGTGTCTAAATGTAGATTAGTAATAGTAGTGACTACAGTAGTAATAGTAGTAGTAGTGACTACAGCAGTAATAGTAGTAGTAGTGTCTAAATCTAGATTAGTAATAGTGACTACAGTAGTAATAGTAGTAGTAGTGACTCCAGTAGTAGTAGTAGTAGTGACAACGGTAGTAATAGTAGTAGTAGTGACTACAGTATTAATAGTAGTAGTAGTGACTACAGTAGTAATAGTAGTAGTGACTACAGTAGTAATAGTAGTAGTAGTGTCTAAATGTAGATTAGTAATAGTAGTGACTACAGTAGTAATAGTAGTAGTAGTGACTACAGCAGTAATAGTAGTAGTAGTGTCTAAATCTAGATTAGTAATAGTGACTACAGTAGTAATAGTAGTAGTAGTAGTAGTGACAACAGTAGTAATAGTAGTAGTAGTGACTACAGTATTAATAGTAGTAGTAGTGACTACAGTAGTAATAGTAGTAGTGACTACAGTAGTAATAGTAGTAGTAGTGTCTAAATGTAGATTAGTAATAGTAGTGACTACAGTAGTAATAGTAGTAGTAGTGACTACAGCAGTAATAGTAGTAGTAGTGTCTAAATCTAGATTAGTAATAGTGACTACAGTAGTAATAGTAGTATTGACTACAGTAGTAATAGTAGTTGTGAGTAAAGTAGTAATAGTAGTAGTAGTAGTGACTACAGTAGTAATAGCAGTAGTAGTGTCTAAATCTAGATTAGGAATAGTAGTGACTACAGTAGTAATAGTAGTAGTAGTGACTACAGTAGTAATAGTAGTAGTAGTGTCTAAATCTAGATTAGTAATAGTGACTACAGTAGTAATAGTAGTAATAGTAGTAGTGACTACAGTAGTAATAGTAGTAGTAGTGACTACAGAAGTAATAGTAGTAGTAGTGTCTAGATTAGTAATAGTGACTATAGTAGTAATAGTAGTAGTAGTGACTACATTAGTAATAGTAGTAATAGTGACTACAGTAGTAATAGTAATTGTGACTACAGTAGTAATAGTAGTAGTAGTGTCTAAATCTAGATTAGTAATAGTGACTACAGTAGTAATAGTAGTAGTAGTAGTGACTACATTAGTAATAGTAGTAATAGTGACTACAGTAGTAATAGTAATTGTGACTACAGAAGTAATAGTAGTAGTGTCTAAATCTAGATTAGTAATAGTGACTACAGTAGTAATAGTAGTAGTGCCTACAGTAGTAATAGTAGTAGTAGTGACTACAGTAGTAATAGTAGTAGTAGTGTCTAGATTAGTAATAGTGACTACAATAGTAGTAGTAGTGACTACATTAGTAATAGTAGTAATAGTGACTACAGTAGTAATAGTAATTGTGACTACAGTAGTAATAGTAGTAGTAGTGACTCCAGTAGTAGTAGTAGTAGTGACAACAGTAGTAATAGTAGTAGTAGTGACTACAGTATTAATAGTAGTAGTAGTGACTACAGTAGTAATAGTAGTAGTGACTACAGTAGTAATAGTAGTAGTAGTGTCTAAATGTAGATTAGTAATAGTAGTGACTACAGTAGTAATAGTAGTAGTAGTGACTACAGCAGTAATAGTAGTAGTAGTGTCTAAATCTAGATTAGTAATAGTGACTACAGTAGTAATAGTAGTAGTAGTGACTCCAGTAGTAGTAGTAGTAGTGACAACGGTAGTAATAGTAGTAGTAGTGACTACAGTATTAATAGTAGTAGTAGTGACTACAGTAGTAATAGTAGTAGTGACTACAGTAGTAATAGTAGTAGTAGTGTCTAAATGTAGATTAGTAATAGTAGTGACTACAGTAGTAATAGTAGTAGTAGTGACTACAGCAGTAATAGTAGTAGTAGTGTCTAAATCTAGATTAGTAATAGTGACTACAGTAGTAATAGTAGTTGTGAGTACAGTAGTAATAGTAGTAGTAGTAGTGACTACAGTAGTAATAGTAGTAGTAGTGTCTAAATGTAGATTAGTAATAGTAGTGACTACAGTAGTAATAGTAGTAGTAGTGACTACAGCAGTAATAGTAGTAGTAGTGTCTAAATCTAGATTAGTAATAGTGACTACAGTAGTAATAGTAGTATTGACTACAGTAGTAATAGTAGTTGTGAGTACAGTAGTAATAGTAGTAGTAGTAGTGACTACAGTAGTAATAGCAGTAGTAGTGTCTAAATCTAGATTAGGAATAGTAGTGACTACAGTAGTAATAGTAGTAGTAGTGACTACAGTAGTAATAGTAGTAGTAGTGTCTAAATCTAGATTAGTAATAGTGACTACAGTAGTAATAGTAGTAATAGTAGTAGTGACTACAGTAGTAATAGTAGTAGTAGTGACTACAGAAGTAATAGTAGTAGTAGTGTCTAGATTAGTAATAGTGACTATAGTAGTAATAGTAGTAGTAGTGACTACATTAGTAATAGTAGTAATAGTGACTACAGTAGTAATAGTAATTGTGACTACAGTAGTAATAGTAGTAGTAGTGTCTAAATCTAGATTAGTAATAGTGACTACAGTAGTAATAGTAATTGTGACTACAGTAGTAATAGTAGTAGTAGTGTCTAAATCTAGATTAGTAATAGTGACTACAGTAGTAATAGTAGTAATAGTAGTAGTGACTACAGTAGTAATAGTAGTAGTAGTGACTACAGAAGTAATAGTAGTAGTAGTGTCTAGATTAGTAATAGTGACTATAGTAGTAATAGTAGTAGTAGTGACTACATTAGTAATAGTAGTAATAGTGACTACAGTAGTAATAATAATTGTGACTACAGTAGTAATAGTAGTAGTAGTGTCTAAATCTAGATTAGTAATAGTGACTACAGTAGTAATAGTAGTAGTAGTGACTACATTAGTAATAGTAGTAATAGTGACTACAGTAGTAATAGTAATTGTGACTACAGAAGTAATAGTAGTAGTAGTGTCTAAATCTAGATTAGTAATAGTGACTACAGTAGTAATAGTAGTAGTGCCTACAGTAGTAATAGTAGTAGTAGTGACTACAGTAGTAATAGTAGTAGTAGTGTCTAGATTAGTAATAGTGACTACAGTAGTAATAGTAGTAGTAGTGACTACATTAGTAATAGTAGTAATAGTGACTACAGTAGTAATAGTAATTGTGACTACAGTAGTAATAGTAGTAGTAGTGACTCCAGTAGTAGTAGTAGTAGTAGTGACAACAGTAGTAATAGTAGTAGTAGTGACTACAGTATTAATAGTAGTAGTAGTGACTACAGTAGTAATAGTAGTAGTGACTACAGTAGTAATAGTAGTAGTAGTGTCTAAATGTAGATTAGTAATAGTAGTGACTACAGTAGTAATAGTAGTAGTAGTGACTACAGCAGTAATAGTAGTAGTAGTGTCTAAATCTAGATTAGTAATAGTGACTACAGTAGTAATAGTAGTAGTAGTGACTCCAGTAGTAGTAGTAGTAGTGACAACAGTAGTAATAGTAGTAGTAGTGACTACAGTATTAATAGTAGTAGTAGTGACTACAGTAGTAATAGTAATAGTGACTACAGTAGTAATAGTATTGACTACAGTAGTAATAGTAGTTGTGAGTACAGTAGTAATAGTAGTAGTAGTAGTGACTACAGTAGTAATAGCAGTAGTAGTGTCTAAATCTAGATTAGGAATAGTAGTGACTACAGTAGTAATAGTAGTAGTAGTGACTACAGTAGTAATAGTAGTAGTAGTGTCTAAATCTAGATTAGTAATAGTGACTACAGTAGTAATAGTAGTAATAGTAGTAGTGACTACAGTAGTAATAGTAGTAGTAGTGACTACAGTAGTAATAGTAGTAGTAGTGTCTAGATTAGTAATAGTGACTACAGTAGTAATAGTAGTAGTAGTGACTACATTAGTAATAGTAGTAATAGTGACTACAGTAGTAATAGTAATTGTGACTACAGTAGTAATAGTAGTAGTAGTGTCTCCAGTAGTAATAGTAGTAGTAGTAGTGACAACAGTAGTAATAGTAGTAGTAGTGACTACAGTATTAATAGTAGTAGTAGTGACTACAGTAGTAATAGTAGTAGTGAATACAGTAGTAATAGTAATAGTGACTGCAGTAGTAGTAGTAGTAGTGACTACAGTAGTAATTGTAGAAACTACAGTAGTTGTGGCTACAGTAGTAATAGTAGTAGTAGTGACTACAGTAGTAATAGTAGTAGTAGTAGTAGTGACTACAGTAGTAATAGTAGTAGTAGTAGTGACTACAGTACTAATAATAGTAGTAGTGACTACAGTAGTAATAGTAGTAACACTAGCAGTAGTAATAGTAGTGCTAGTGACTACAGTAGTAATAGTAGTGGTAGTGACTACAGAGGTAACAGTAGTAATACTAGCAGTAGTAATAGTGGTGGTAGTGACTACAGAGGTAATAGTAGTAGTTACTACAGTAGTAATAGTAGTAGTAGTGACTACAGTAGTAATAGTAGCAGTAGTAATAGTAGTAGTAGTGACTACAGTAGCAATAGTAGTAATAGTGACTACAGTAGTAATAGTAGTAGTGAATACAGTAGTAATAGTAGTAGTGAATACAGCAGTAATAGTAGTAGTGAATACAGTAGTAATAGTGACTGCAGTAGTAGTAGTAGTGACTACTAGTAGTAGTAATAGTAGTAGTAATAGTAGTAATAGTAGTAGTGTCTACATTAGTAATAGTAGTAATAGTAGTAGTGACTACAGTAGTAATAGTAATAGTGACTGCAGTAGTAATAATAGTAGTGACTACAGTAGTAATAGTAGTAGTAGTGACTACAATAGTAGCAGTAGTAATAGTAGTAGTGACTACAGTAGTAATAGTAGCAATAATGACTACAGTAGAAATAGTTGTGGTGACTACAGTAGTAATAGTAGTAGTGAATGCAGTAGTAATAGTAATAGTGAATACAGTAGTAATAGTAGTAGTGACTGCAGTAGTAGTAATAGTAGTAGTGACTACAGTAGTAATAGTAGTAATAATAGTAGTGACTACAGTAGTACTAGTAGTAATAGTGACTACAGTAGTAATAGTAGTAGTGAATACAGTAGTAATAGTAATAGTGACTGCAGTAGTAGTAGTAGTAGTAGTAGTGACTACTGTAGTAATTGTAGTGACTACAGTAGTTGTGGCTACAGTAGTAATAGTAGTAGTAGTGACTACAGTAGTAATAGTAGTAGTAGTGACTACAGTTGTAATAGTAGTAATAGTGACTGCAGTAGTAATAGTAGTAGTAGTAGTAGTAGTGTCTACAGTAGTAATAGTAGTAGTGACTACAGTAGTAATAGTAGTGGTAGTGACTACAGTAGTAATAGTAGTAGTAGTAGTAGTAGTAATAGTAGTGGTAGTGACTGCAGTAGTAATAGTAGTAGTAGTAGTAGTAGTAGTAGTAGTGGTAGTGACTGCAGTAGTAATAGTAGTAGTAGTAGTAGTAGTAGTAGTGGTAGTGACTGCAGTAGTAATAGTAGTAGTAGTAGTTGTAGTAGTAGTAATAGTAGTGGTAGTGACTACAGTAGTAATAATAGTAGTAGTAGTAATAGTAGTAATAGTAGTAGTAGTGACTACAGTAGTAATAGTAGTAATAGTGACTACAGTAGTAATAGTAGTAGTAGTAGTAGTGACTACAGTAGTAATAGTAGTAGTGACTACAGTAGTAATAGTAGTAGTAGTAGTAATAGTAGTGGTAGTGACTACAGTAGTAGTAGTAGTAGTAGTAGTAATAGTAGTGGTAGTGACTACAGTAGTAGTAGTAGTAGTAATAGTAGTGGTAGTGACTACAGTAGTAGTAGTAGTAGTAGTAGTGACTACAGTAGTAATAGTAGTAGTAGTAGTAGTAATAGTAGTGGTAGTGACTACAGTAGTAGTAGTAGTAGTAGTGGTAGTGACTGCAGTAGTAGTGGAGGTGTTAGTGACTGTAGTACTTTGGTTGCTGTTCCAGTGTAGCAGGTTATGTTATCGACTGGGGCAACGACAGAGTAGGCTCGGATTGACCGGCTCTCATAAATGCCATAAAATTGACTTAAACCATGGGGATGAACTAGAAAGGTCAAATTTAGGCTTTATGGATTTATTTGAGCAGTTTTGTAGTTTGTTGTTGTTTTTATTTATTTTATTTATTTCACCTTTATTTAACCAGGTAGTCAAGTTGAGAACAAGTTCTCATTTACAATTGTGATCTGGCCAAGATATATTAATGCAGTTCGACACATACAACAACACAGAGTTACACATGGAGTAAAACAAACATACAGTCAATAATACAGTAGAAAAATAAGTTAATATACAATGTGAGCAAATTAAGTGAGATAAGGGAGGTAAAGGCAAAAAAAGGCCATGGTGGCAAAGTAAATACAATATAGCAAGTAAAACACTGGAATGGTAGATTTGTAGTGGAAGAAAGTGCAAAGTAGAAATAGAAATAATGGGGTGCAAAGGAGCAAAATAAATAAATAAATACAGTAGGGGAAGAGGTAGTTGTTTGGGCTAAATTATAGATGGGCTAGGTACAGGTGCAGTGATATGTGAGCTGCTCTGACAGCTGGTGCTTAAAGCTAGTGAGGGAGATAAGTGTTTCCAGTTTCAGAGATTTTTGTAGTTCGTTCCAATCATTGTTGTTGAGATGTGTTGTGGTTGTGATTCCTTACCATTCTCCTATAGGGTGTACAGAAGGTTTTGCTTATTGCCAGGTTGTCACATGACAATGGAACTCAGATTATGGTATTCTAACTTTCCCCTTACAATTTAGGTTATTTTAAATATTTTAACTATGATAGTTCCAGCCAGAGCAGAGATGGACTGGCCATAGGGCAGTTTTGGCAAATGCCAGATGAGCTGGTCCATCTTTGGCCCAGTGGGCCTGTGTAAATTGTTGGTTTTAGCACATATTGACCATTATTTGACTAATAATGGATGCCTAGAGTGTGTTTGACATGCCCAGGCCCGTTTCAGGTCCCAGTCACTCCCTGACAGACATCAGGTCTCAGTCACTCCCTAGTAGACATCATGCCACCCAGGTCCCAGTCACTGCCTGATAGACATCATGACACCCAGGTCTCAGTCACTCCCTAACAGACATCATGACACCCAGGTCTCAGTCACTCCCTGGCAGACACCATGACCCCCAGGTCCCAGTCACTCCCTGATAGACATCATGACACCCAGGTCTCAGTCACTCCCTGACAGACATCAGGTCACAGTCACTCCCTAATAGACATCATGACACCCAGGTCTCAGTCACTACCTGATAGACATCATGACACCCAGGTCTCAGTCACTCCCTGATAGACATCATGACACCCAGGTCTCAGTCACTCCCTGATAGACATCATGACACCCAGGTCCCAGTCACTGCCTGATAGACATCATGACACCCAGGTCTCAGTCACTCCCTAACAGACATCATGACACCCAGGTCTCAGTCACTTCCTGGCAGACATCATGACCCCCAGGTCCCAGTCACTCCCTGATAGACATCATGACACCCAGGTCTCAGTCACTCCCTGACAGACATCAGGTCTCAGTCACTCCCTGAGAGACATCATGACACCCAGGTCTCAGTCACTCCCTGACAGACATCATGACACCCAGGTCCCAGTCACTCCCTGACAGACATCATGACACCAAGGTCTCAGTCACTCCCTAACATACATCATGACCCCCAGGTATCAGGCACTCCCTGACAGACACCAGGTCTCAGTCACTCCCTGACAGACATCAGGTCTCAGTCACTACCTGACAGACATCATGACACCCAGGTCTCAGTCACTCCCTAACAGACATCATGACAGACTGAAATTAAACCAAACACATCTGTTTCTGTCTACCCACCAGGTGTTGGCAAACCACATGGCTAACAGCGGTAACCCCATGAACCCTGGTGGTAACCCCATGGGTCAGGGGGGTATGTCTGGGAACAACCAGGGGATGAACTCACCCCAGTACCCAGGCCAGCAGCAGCAGTTCCCCAACAAGGGCCAGCAGAACCAGGCTTACATGCAGCAGGGCCTGTATGGACGCCAGGGCTACCCCGGGGGAGGAGGAGGCTTCGGGGGGAAGTGAGTGTGGGCCCCGGGGGAGGAGGAGGCTTCGGGGGGAAGTGAGTGTGGGGAGGCTTTATGGTAGAGTCTTACATGGCACCATTTTCTATATTTAGAGTCAGCCTGGTAGACAGGTAGAGTGGAGAGTCAGCCTGATAGACAGGTAGAGTGTGGAGAGTTGACCTGGTAGACAGGTAGAGTGTGGAGAGTTGACCTGGTAGACAGGTAGAGTGTGGAGAGTCAGCCTGGTAGACAGGTAGAGTGTGGAGAGTCAGCCTGGTAGACATGTAGAGTGTGGATAGTCAGCCTGGTAGAGTTTGGAGAGTCAGCCTGGTAGAGTGTGGAGAGTCAGCCTGGTAGACAGGTAGAGTGTGGAGAGTCAGCTTGATAGACAGGTAGAGTGTGGAGAGTCAGCCTGGTAGACAGGTAGAGTGTGGAGAGTCAGCCTGGTAGACAGGTAGAGTGTGGAGAGTCGACCTGGTAGACAGGTAGAGTGTGGAGAGTTGACCTGGTAGACAGGTAGAGTGTGGAGAGTTGACCTGGTAGACAGGTAGAGTGTGGAGAGTCGGCCTGGTATACAGGTAGTGTGTGGAGAGTCAGCCTGGTAGACAGGTAGAATGTGGAGAGTTAGCCTGGTAGACAGGTAGAGTGTGGAGAGTCAGCCTGATAGACATGTAGAGTGTGGAGAGTCAGCCTGGTAGAGTGTGGAGAGTCAGCCTGGTAGACAGGTAGAGTGTGGAGAGTCGGCCTGATAAACAGGTAGAGTGTGGAGAGTTGACCTGGTAGACAGGTAGAGTGTGGAGAGTTGACCTGGTAGACAGGTAGAGTGTGGAGAGTTGACCTGGTAGACAGGTAGAGTGTGGAGAGTCAGCCTGGTAGACAGGTAGAGTGTGGAGAGTTGAACTGGTAGACAGGTAGAGTGGAGAGTCAGCCTGGTAGACAGGTGGAGAGTCAGCCTGGTAGACAGGTAGAGGGTGAAGAGTTGAACTGGTAGACAGGTAGAGTGGAGAGTTGGCCTGGTAGACAGGTATAGTGTGGAGAGTTGAACTGGTAGACAGGTATAGTGTGGAGAGTTGAACTGGTAGACAGGTAGAGTGGAGAGTCGGCCTGGTAGACAGGTAGAGTGGAGAGTCAGCCTGGTAGACAGGTAGTGTGGAGAGTCAGCCTGGTAGACAGGTAGAGTGTGGAGAGTTGAACTGGTAGATAGGTAGTGGAGAATCGGCCTGGTAGACAGGTAGAGTGTGGTGAGTCAGCCTGATAGACATGTAGAGTGTGGAGAGTCAGCCTGGTAGAGTGTGGAGAGTCAGCCTGGTAGACAGGTAGAGTGTGGAGAGTCAGCCTGATAGACAGGTAGAGTGTGGAGAGTCAGCCTGGTCGACAGGTAGAGTGTGGAGAGTCAGCCTGGTCGACAGGTAGAGTGTGGAGAGTCGACCTGGTAGACAGGTAGAGTGTGGAGAGTCGGCCTGGTAGACAGGTAGAGTGTGGAGAATCGGCCTGGTAGACAAGTAGAGTGTGGAGAGTTGAACTGGTAGACAGGTAGAGTGGAGAGTCAGCCTGATAGACAGGTAGAGTGTGGAGAGTCTACCTGGTAGACAGGTAGAGTGTGAAGAGTTGAACTGGTAGACAGGTAGAGTGGAGAGTCGGCCTGGTAGACAGGTAGAGTGGAGAGTCGGCCTGTTAGACAGGTAGAGTGGAGAGTCGACCTGGTCGACAGGTAGAGTGTGGAGAGTCGGCCTGCTAGACAGGTAGAGTGTGGAGAGTTGAACTGGTAGACAGGTAGAGTGGAGAGTCGACCTGGTCGACAGGTAGAGTGGAGAGTCGGCCTGGTAGACAGGTAGAGTGGAGAGTCGGCCTGGTAGACAGGTAAAGGGTCTGTGAAATATTGAATAGAACAATCATGTTATCGAGGGTTTATGTTTTGTAACTGAAAGTGCTGCCTGGTTGGTACACAGGCTTGTTGAAACCCATTGAGTGCATGAGGGGTTTATGTGCTGCCTGGTTGGTGTGGAGAGAGGACAGCCAGTCCATGTTGTCACCCATTTCAATCTCAAAATCACTTAAAACTTAAGGTTAAGTTTGAAGTTATCTCTCAGCTGTATACCAAAACACGTGTAGCGGGGGGAACCATTTTGAAATGTTTTAAGTAGGATAGAATAAATATATGTATGCAGAACCATGTATTGTGTTATGCAGCATAGCTAACACAATCACTTTACACTCAACTACCCTCTACTTACTCAGTTATTGACTACATGATTGATGCTACCTTCTGTGTCCTGTCTACTAGTTACCCTGGAGGTCCTAACTCTGGTCCTGGTGGCATGGGCATGCCCTCCCACTCTCGTCCCCCTGGTGACTTCACCCAACCTGCTGCTGCCGCTGCCGCTGCCGCCGTCGCCGCGGCTGCTGCCACGGCTACCGCCACTGCCACGGCAACCGTTGCCGCCATGCAGCAGGACACTCAAAACAAGGACATGAACCAATATGGACCGGTATGTTGTAACGTTCATATATACACATATTAAGATGACCCTCTGTTAACACAGTAGATAGTTACAGTACACAAACCTACAGATAATTGTCTACTTTTGTATGGATGTGACAAATTATACAGGAGTGATTTTCCCTGAAGGCTTCGTAGCACTAAGATCGTCTTTCGTTTTGTTGCCTTTCATCATCTTTGTATTAGAAAATTAAGGGAAACTAAAAGCCAAAGCACTTCACCTTAATCCCACTTTCAGCTGTCGATTCTATTGATCCCTGTCCTTCTCTTCCAGATGACTTCGTCGTTCCAGATGGGGCCCAGCCAGGCTTACCAGAACCAGTTCATGAACCAGGGGTTAGGGGGGCCCAGGGGCCCTTCATCCCTCCCAGGGAACATGGGCCCCGGTCCGGGCATGAACCCCTCCAACATGGTCTCCTCCCACATGGGAATGAACCAGCCCCGGATCCAGGGGATGGTGCCCTTTGGAGGACACGGGGGCCAGAGAATGCCCCAGCAGGGATACCCAGGATCCAGGCCTCAGGGTATGGGCATGCAGGGTGTGAAGAGACCCTACCCTGGAGAGGTGAGTGGATCTGTAGGAGGGTGAAACTACCATGACTCCTCTATAGCTCAGTTGGTTGAGCATGGCGCTTGCAATGCCAGGACAGTGAGTTCAATTCCCGGGACCACCTACAGTGAGGGAAAAATGTATTTGATCCCCTGCTGATTTTGTACGTTTGCCCACTGACAAAGAAATGATCAGTCTATAAGTTTAATGGTAGGTTTATTTGAACAGTGAGAGACAGAATAACAACAACAAAATCCAGAAAAACGCATGTCAAAAATGTTATAAGTTGATTTGCATTTTAATGAGGGAAATAAGTATTTGACCCCCTCTCAATCAGAAACATTTCTGGCTCCCAGGTGTCTTTTATACAGGTAACGAGCTGAGATTAGGAGCACACCCTTAAAGGGAGTGCTCCTAATCTCAGCTTGTTACCTGTATAAAAGACACCTGTCCACAGAAGCAATCAATCAGATTTCAAACTCTCCACCATGGCCAAGACCAAAGAGCTCTCCAAGGATGTCAGGGACAAGATTGTAGACCTACACAAGGCTGGAATGGGCTACAAGACCATCGCCAAGCAGCTTGGTGAGAAGATGACAACAGTTGGTGTGATTATTCGCAAATGGAAGAAACACAAAAGAACTGTCAATCTCCCTCGGCCTGGGGCTCCATGCAAGATCTCACCTCGTGGAGTTGCAATGATCATGAGAACGGTGAGGAATCAGCCCAGAACTACATGGGAGGATCTTGTCAATGATCTCAAGGCAGCTGGGACCATAGTCACCAAGAAATCAATTGGTAACACACTACGCCGTGAAGGACTGAAATCCTGCAGTGCCTGCAAGGTCCCCCTGCTCAAAAAGGACATATACATGCCCGTCTGAGGATTGCCAATGAACATCTGAATGATTCAGAGGACAACTGGGTGAAAGTGTTGTGGTCAGATGAGACCAAAATGGAGCTCTTTGGCATCAACTCAACTCGCCGTATTTGGAGAAGGAGGAATGCTGCCTATGACCCCAAGACCACCATCCCCACCGTCAAACATGGAGGTGGAAACATTATGCTTTGGGGGTGTTTTTCTGCTAAGGGGACAGGACAACTTCACCGCATTAAAGGGACGATGGACAGGGCCATGTACCGTCAAATCTTGGGTGAGAACCTCCTTCCCTCAGCCAGGGCATTGAAAACGGGTCGTGGATGGGTATTCCAGCATGACAATGACCCAAAACACCCGGCCAAGGCAACAAAGGAGTGGCTCAAGAAGAAGCACATTAAGGTCCTGGAGTGGCCTAGCCAGTCTCCAGACCTTAATCCCATCGAAAATCTGTGGAGGGAGCTGAAGGTTCGAGTTGCCAAACGTCAGCCCCGAAACCTTAATGACTTGGAGAAGATCTGCAAAGAGGAGTGGGACAAAATCCCCCTCCTGAGATGTGTGCAAACTTGGTGGCCAACTACAAGAAACGTCTGACCTCTGTGATTGCCAACAAGGGTTTTGCCACCAAGTACTAAGTCATGTTTTGCAGAGGGCTCAAATACTAATTTCCCTCATTGAAATGCAAATCAATTTATAACATTTTTTACATGAGTTTTTCTGGATTTTTTTGTTGTTATTCTGTCTCCCACTGTTCAAATAAACCTACCATTAAAATTATAGACTGATCATTTCTTTGTCAGTGGGCAAACGTACAAAATCAGCAGGGGATCAAATACTTTTTTCCCTCACTGTATATGTAAAACATTTATACACATTGGATAAAAGTGTCTGCTAAATGACAGATATTATTATTATATTATGACTAGCAATATGGCTCACTGTAGATATTGATATACTTATCTGTGTTTATTAGGCTACCCTCAATTGATGTTAAACTAAAGCAAAGTTTGCTAATTTCCATTATAAACTGGGTGGTTCGAGCCCTGAATGCTGATTGGCTGAAAGCCGTGGTATATCAGACCGTATACCATGGGTATGACAAAACATTTATTTTTACTAGTCTAATTAAGTTGGTAACCAGTTTATAATAGCAATCATCATTATTGTCCAATCAATCAACTACTTGATGAAATACTTAACTGTAATATATTTCCTTCTTTCATTCCTCCCTATGAAGCCTAACTACGGAGGGCAGCAGTATGGTCCAGGACCGAACAGTCAAGGGTTCCCTCAGCAGCAGAGCCAGTACCCCACCCACACCCCCAACCCCTCCAGGCCACTCCCATCCCCCAACTACCCAGGCCAGAGAATGCCTGGTGGGCAGCAGATCCAGGGCCAGTACCCCCCTCCTGGAGGGGTCATGGGACAGTACTACAAGGTAAGCAGCCATAGACACTAGAGCAGGGCCCTCCAACCCTGTTCCTGGAGAGATACCCTCCAACCCTGTTCCTGGAGAGATACCCTCCAACCCTGTTCCTGGAGAGATACCCTCCAACCCTGTTCCTGCAGAGATACCCTCCAACCCTGTTCCTGCAGAGATACCCTCCAACCCTGTTCCTGGAGAGATACCCCCCAACCCTGTTCCTGGAGAGATACCCCCCAACCCTGTTCCTGGAGAGATACCCTACAACCCTGTTCCTGGAGAGATACCCTCCTGTATGTTTTAACTCCAACCCTGTTCCTGGAGAGATACCCACAACCCTGTTCCTGGAGAGATACCCCCCAACCCTGTTCCTGCAGAGATACCCTCCAACCCTGTTCCTGGAGAGATACCCTCAAACCCTGTTCCTGGAGAGATACCCTCCTGTAGTTAAGACTTACAAGAGGGTATCTCTCCAGGAACAGGGTTGGAGTTAAAACATACAGGAGGGTATCTCTCCAGGAACAGGGTTGGAGTTAAAACCTACAGGAGGGTATCTCTCCAGGAACAGGGTTGTAGTTAAAACCTACAGGAGGGTATCTCTCCAGGAACAGGGTTGGAGATAAAACCTACAGGAGGGTATCTCTCCAGGAACAGGGTTGGAGTTAAAACCTACAGGAGGGTATCTCTCCAGGAACAGGGTTGGAGTTAAAACCTACAGGAGGGTTTCTCTCCAGGAACAGGGTTGGAGTTAAAACCTACAGGAGGGTTTCTCTCCAGGAACAGGGTTGTAGTTAAAACCTACAGGAGGGTATCTCTCCAGGAACAGGGTTGGAGGGTATCTCTGCAGGAACAGGGTTGGGGGGTATCTCTCCAGGGACAGGGTTAGAGGGTATCTCTCCAGGAACAGGGTTAGAGGGTATCTCTCCAGGAACAGGGTTGTAGTTAAAACCTACAGGAGGGTAGCTCTCCAGGAACAGGGTTGTAGTTAAAACCTACAGGAGGGTATATCTCCAGGAACAGGGTTGGAGGGTATCTCTCCAGGAACAGGGTTGTAGTTAAAACCTACAGGAGGGTATCTCTCCAGGAACAGGGTTAGAGGGTATCTCTCCAGGAACAGGGTTGTAGTTAAAACGTACAGCAGGGTATCTCTCCAGGAACAGGGTTGGAGTTAAAACCTACAGGAGGGTATCTCTCCAGGAACAGGGTTGGAGTTAAAACCTACAGGAGGGTATCTCTCCAGGAACAGGGTTGGAGGGTATCTCTCCAGGAACAGGGTTGTAGTTAAAACCTACAGGAGGGTATCTCTCCAGGAACAGGGTTAGAGGGTATCTCTCCAGGAACAGGGTTGTAGTTAAAACCTACAGGAGGGTATCTCTCCAGGAACAGGGTTGTAGTTAAAACCTACAGGAGGGTATCTCTCCAGGAACAGGGTTGGAGTTAAAACCTACAGGAGGGTATCTCTCCAGGAACAGGGTTGGAGAAAGTTGTACTAGAGTCCATAGTGAGTGACTACTGACAGTACAGTGTATGTGTACTGAGTTGTGCACCATTATAACGAGGTCATCTAATGGTATAACTAGGTCATCTGTAAGTCGCTCTGGATAAGAGCGTCTGCTAAATGACGTAAATGTTTTGTTCTGTTTCTTTTTGCAGCAGGAGCCTTTCAACGGCCAAAGTAACAACTTCTCTGGGAGTGGATATCAGTACAGCCAAGGCAATATGAATGGGGTAGGCTTTACAATCACCTTACTAACACCAATGTATGATACCTGATGAAATAGGCCACATTTGATTTAATCTATTTTGATGCAATTAGCTGTATTTTATGTGTTTTTGCAAATAGTTATTTAATTATTTAAAATGATAATAATAAAATTATATTTATATTTTAATCTGTTATAATCCATTGCAGCCTCCTCGACCGGTGGGTAACTACCCCCACTCCCCTGTGCCTGGCAACCCGACTCCGCCCATGACCCCAGGAAGTAGTATCCCTCCCTACATGTCTCCCAATCACGACGTCAAACCCCCCTTCCCTCCAGACATCAAACCAAATATCACTGCTCTTCCTCCTCCTCCAGGTCAGTCAGTCTCTCAATTCAATTCAAAGGGCTTTATTGGCGTGGGAAACTTAAGTAAACATTTACACACACAAAAGTTTCAAGGGAATAGAGACATTTGAAAATGTTATATTATGGCTATGTGCAGTGTCTCTCTCTCTCTCTCTCACACACACACACACACACACACACACACACACACACACACACACACGCACACACACACACACACACACACACGCACACGCACGCACACACTTCCTCCACCTCCAGGTTAGTCTCTTTACATAGTGTCACAGCAGAGGACTTCCTATCCCAACTGTCATCATGTCCTCATCTGATACCTAATCTTACATGTCCCTTTGTCATTAGAATTAACTTTATTGTCCCGTCATCATTGAACCGTTGTTGTTTTATAAAGTTCTTTGTTTGTTGTAATTTGATCACTGGTTCCTTTTGATGTACTTTCTATTTTCTGCATTTCGGTGCAGCAGGGTTCCCTTGAAGAAGAGACTTTGGTCTCAATGAGACTTCCCTTCATAAAAAAATTCAAAAAAGTGAAATAAATAAAAGTGTTTGAATAAAGATTCAGTATAATTGGTACAGTATCACCAACCAACCTTTATTTGAGGAGAAGTTTGACCGTCTCCTTTTTTCTCTCTCCCAGCCAACCCCAACGAGGAGCTGCGTCTGACCTTCCCGGTGAGGGACGGGGTGGTCCTAGAGCCCTTCAGACTGGAGCACAACCTGGCCGTCAGTAACCATGTCTTCCACCTCCGCCCCTCCGTACACCAGACCCTCGTGTGGAGGTAAAGCTTTCCTCTACACCTCTCAAATTCAATTCTGGACCTGGAGGTCAGTTCCACTCTGCGTTTCCCCATTCTTCCCCTCTAACCAGGGACTGATTTAGACCTGAGATTCTAGACCTGGAGGTTAGTTCCACTCTGCGTTTCCCCATTCTTCCCCTCTAACCAGGGACTGATTTAGACCTGAGATTCTGGACCAGGAGGTCAGTTCCACTCTGCGTTTCCCCATTCTTCCCCTCTAACCAGGGACTGATTTAGACCTGAGATTCTAGACCTGGAGGTTAGTTCCACTCTGCGTTTCCCCATTCTTCCCCTCTAATCAGGGACTGATTTAGACCTGAGATTCTGGACCAGGAGGTCAGTTCCACTCTGCATTTCCCCATTCTTCCCCTCTAACCAGGGACTGATTTAGACCTGAGATTCTGGACCTGGAGGTCAGTTCCACTCTGCGTTTCCCCATTCTTCCCCTCTAATCAGGGACTGATTTAGACCTGAGACACCAGGTGGGTGCAATTAATTATCAGGTAGAACAGAAAATCAGCAGACTCTGGACCTCGTAGGATAAGAGTTGGATACCCTTGCCCCACACCCTAACCTGCCCCCTAACTCTACACCCTAACCCTATACCCAACCCACACCCTATACCCTATACCCTAACCCAACACCATATACCCTACCCACACTCTAACTCTACACCCTAACCATATACCCTACCCACACCCTAACCCTACACCCTACCCCAACACCCTAACTCTACACCCTAACCCTATACCCTACCCCAACAACATATACCCTACCCACACTCTAACTCTACACCCTAACCCTAACCCTACACCCTAACTCTACACCGTATACCCTAACTCTACACCCTAACCCTACACCCTAACTCTACACCCTAACCCTACACCCTACACCGTACACCCTAACTCTACACCCTAACTCTACACCCTAACTCTACACCCTAACCCTACACCCTAACTCTACACCCTTGGTCAGTATGTAGGAGGGTGTTCCTCTATTGGTCAGTATGTAGGAGGGTGTTCCTCTATTGGTCAGTATGTAGGAGGGTGTTCCTCTATTGGTCAGGATGTAGGAGCGTGTTCCTCTATTGGTCAGTGTTGTATGTAAAGTACAGCCCTCATTATGGATCAGGGTACAGTAGTATGCAGTGAAAAGAATCTGTACATTTTAAGAACCTTAGGCAGAGTGTACATTGTATATCCTGTTATTATCAGCCATTTTACAGATGTACTAGCTTTGGTCAATCCTTCTCCTAGAGCGAATGCGAGGTTACAGTCTGGCCACGCTAGCTTATAGATGAACTGACAGGTTGTCTTCCTCTGTCCCCCTGCAGGTCAGATGTGGAGCTGCAGTTTAAATGCCAGGTTGTCTTCCCCTGTCCCCCTGCAGGTCAGATGTGGAGCTGCAGTTTAAATGCCAGCTTGTCTTCCTCTGTCCCCCTGCAGGTCAGATGTGGAGCTGCAGTTTAAATGCCAGGTTGTCTTCCTCTGTCCCCCTGCAGGTCAGATCTGGAGCTGCAGTTTAAATGTTACCACCACGAGGACCGACAAATGAACACCAACTGGCCTGCCTCGGTCCAGGTCAGTAACAACACCATACACACACACACACACACACACACACACACACACACACACACACACTAACCGTCCCTTTCCTCTGTGCAGGTCAGTGTTAATGCCACGCCGCTCACCATCGAGCGCGGCGACAACAAGACGTCCCACAAGCCCTTGCACCTGAAACAAGTCTGCCAACCAGGAAGGAACACCATCCAGATCACAGTTACCGCCTGCTGCTGTGTGAGTACTGTACTGACAACAACAACCACTACTACTACTAATGGTGGTGGTGTTGATGTTGATGATTGTGGTGATCATGTTGGTGATGATGATGATGAGGATGGTAATGATGATGATGGTAATGAGGATGAAGATGAGGATTGTGGTGATGATGGTGGTGATGATGATGATGGTGATGATGATGATGGGGATAATGGTGATGAGGATGATGGTGGTGATGATGTTGGTGATGATGATGATGAGGATGAAGATGAGGATTGTGGTTATGATGGTGGTGATGATGTTGGTGATGATGATGATTGTGGTGATGATGATGGGGATAATGAGGATGATGTTGGTGATGATGATGATGAGGATGGTAATGATGATAATGAGGATGAAGATGAGGAGTGTGGTGATGAGGATGATGGTGGTGATGATGTTGATGATGATGATGATGGTAATTAGGATGAAGATGAGGATTGTGGTGTGGATGATGTTGGTCATGATGATGATGATGGTAATGAGGATGAAGATGAGGATTGTGGTGTGGATGATGTTGGTGATGATGATGATGATGGTAATGAGGATGAAGATGAGGATTGTGGTGATGATGATGGTGGTGATAATGGTGATGAGGATGATGAGGATTGTGGTGGTGATGGTGATGATGATGGTAATGAGGATGAAGATAAGGATTGTGGTGATGAGGATGGTGGTGATGATGATGATGAGGATTGTGGTGATGATGAGGATGGTGGTGATGAGGATGATGAGGATGGTGATGATGAGGATGGCGGTGATGATGAGGATGGTGGTGATGATGATGATGATGAGGATGGTAATGATGATGAGGATAAAGATGAGGATTGTGGTGATGAGGATGATGGTGGTGATGTTGGTGATGACGAGGATGATGGTGGTAATGAGGAGGAGGATTGTGGTGATGAGGATGATGATGATGATGATGATGGTAATGAGAATGGTGATGAGGATTGTGGTGATGATGGTGGTGATAATGGTGATGAGGATGATGGTGGTGATAATGGTGATGATAATGATGAGGATTGTGGTGATGATGAGGATTGTGGTGATGATGAGGAGGATTGTGGTGATGAGGATGATGGTGGTGATGATGAAGATGACGATTGTGGTGATGACGAGGATGATAATGAGGATAATGTAATGACGGTGAGGATAATAATGATAATGATGATGCTCCTCTCCTCTACAGTCTCACCTGTTTGTACTGCAGCTGGTCCACAGACCCTCTGTCCGCTCCGTCCTGCAAGGCTTACTGAAGAAGAGGCTACTGCCTGCAGAGCACTGCATCACCAAAGGTACACTACTGTCATCCCTCCCTCTAATACTGAGTGACCCTCTCTCTGGTACTGAGTGACCCTCTCCCTCTGGTACTGAGTGACCCTCTCCCTCTGGTACTGAGTGACCCTCTCCCTCTGGTACTGAGTGACCCTCTCCCTCTGGTACTGAGTGACCCTCTCCCTCTGGTACTGAGTGACCCTCTCCCTCTGGTACTGAGTGACCCTCTCCCTCTGGTACTGAGTGACCCTCTGTCTCTGGTACTGAGTGACCCTCTGTCTCTGGTACTGAGTGACCCTCTGTCTCTGGTACTGAGTGACCCTCTGTCTCTGGTACTGAGTGACCCTCTGTCTCTGGTACTGAGAGACCCTCTGTCTCTGGTACTGAGAGACCCTCTCGCTCTAATTGATTGATCTTATTTGACCTTTTAAACTGAACATATGTCTACATAGCTTTTTACAATAATCAAGGACAACATAATAAAGTTGACCCCTTATCTCCACTGTGGTCCTCCTCCCATCTCCCTTATCTCCATTGTGGTCCTCCTCCCACCTCCCTTATCTCCATTGTGGTCCTCCTCTTATCTCCCTTATCCCCAATGTGGTCCTCCTCCCATCTCCATTGTGGTCCTCCTCCCATCTCCCTTATCTCCATTGTGGTCCTCCTCTCATCTCCCTTATCCCCAATGTGGTCCTCCTCCCATCTCCATTGTGGACCTCCTCCCATCTCCCTTATCTCCATTGTGGTCCTCCTCCCATCTCCATTGTGGTCCTCCTCCCATCTCCATTGTGGGCCTCCTCCCATCTCCCTTATCTCGATTGTGGTCCTCCTCCCATCTCCCTTATCTCCATTGTGGTCCTCCTCCCATCTCCCTTATCCCCATTGTGGTCCTCCTCCCATCTCCATGGTGGTCCTCCTCCCATCTCCATTGTGGTCCTCCTCTTATCTCCACTGTGGTCCTCCTCCCATCTCCATTGTGGTCCTCCTCCCATCTCCACTGTGGTCCTCCTCCCATCTCCCTTATCTCCATTGTGGTCCTCCTCCCATCTCCCTTATCTCCATTGTGGTCCTCCTCCCATCTCCATTGTGGTCCTCCTCTCATCTCCACTGTGGTCCTCCTCCCATCTCCATTGTGGTCCTCCTCCCATCTCCACTGTGGTCCTCCTCCCATCTCCCTTATCTCCATTGTGGTCCTCCTCCCATCTCCCTTATCTCCATTGTGGTCCTCCTCCCATCCCCATTGTGGTCCTCCTCCCATCTCCCTAATCCCCATTGTGGTGCTCCTCCCATCTCCACTGTGGTCCTTCTCCCATCTCCCTTATCCCCATTGTGGTCCTCCTCTCATCTCCCTTATCTCCATTGTGGTCCTCCTCCCATCTCCATTGTGGTCCTCCTCCCATCTCCCTTATCTCCATTGTGGTCCTCCTCCCATCTCCATTGTGGTCCTCCTCCCATCTCCATTGTGGTCCTCCTCCCATCTCCCTTATCTCCACTGTGGTCCTCCTCCCATCTCCATTGTGGTCCTCCTCTCATCTCCACTGTGGTCCTCCTCCCATCTCCATTGTGGTCCTCCTCTCATCTCCACTGTGGTCCTCCTCCCATCTCCACTGTGGTCCTCCTCCCATCTCCCTTATCTCCATTGTGGTCCTACTCCCATCTCCCTTATCTCCATTGTGGGTCTCCTCCCATCTCCATTGTGGTCCTCCTCCCATCTCCCTTATCTCCATTGTGGTCCTCCTCCCATCTCCATTGTGGGTCTCCTCCCATCTCCATTGTGGTCCTCCTCTCATCTCCACTGTGGTCCTCCTCCCATCTCCATTGTGGTCCTCCTCTCATCTCCACTGTGGTCCTCCTCCCATCTCCACTGTGGTCCTCCTCCCATGTCCCTTATCTCCATTGTGGGCCTCCTCCCATCTCCCTTATCTCCATTGTGGGTCTCCTCCCATCTCCATTGTGGTCCTCCTCTCATCTCCATTGTGGTCCTCCTCCCATCTCCCTTATCTCCATTGTGGTCCTCCTCCCATCTCCATTGTGGGTCTCCTCC
The DNA here is from genome assembly GCF_901001165.1 of Salmo trutta. Taxonomy (NCBI): domain Eukaryota; kingdom Metazoa; phylum Chordata; class Actinopteri; order Salmoniformes; family Salmonidae; genus Salmo; species Salmo trutta. The sequence goes on from NC_042958.1 coordinate 44,171,929, forward strand.
CATCTCCATTGTGGTCCTCCTCCCATCTCCACTGTGGTCCTCCTCCCATCTCCCTTATCTCCATTGTGGTCCTACTCCCATCTCCCTTATCTCCATTGTGGCCTCCTCCCATCTCCATTGTGGTCCTCCTCTCATCTCCACTGTGGTCCTCCTCTCATCTCCCTTATCTCCATTGTGGTCCTCCTCCCATCTCCATTGTGGTCCTCCTCCCATCTCCCTTATCTCCATTGTGGTCCTCCTCCCATCTCCATTGTGGGTCTCCTCCCATCTCCATTGTGGTCCTCCTCCCATCTCCACTGTGGTCCTCCTCCCATCTCCCTTATCTCCATTGTGGTCCTACTCCCATCTCCCTTATCTCCATTGTGGCCTCCTCCCATCTCCATTGTGGTCCTCCTCTCATCTCCACTGTGGTCCTCCTCTCATCTCCCTTATCTCCATTGTGGTCCTCCTCCCATCTCCATTGTGGTCCTCCTCCCATCTCCACTGTGGTCCTCCTCCCATCTCCCTTATCTCCACTGTGGTACTCCTCCCATCTCCCTTATCCCCATTGTGGTCCTCCTCCCATCTCCATTGTGGTCCTCCTCCCATCTCCATTGTGGCCTCCTCCCATCTCCATTGTGGTCCTCCTCTCATCTCCACTGTGGTCCTCCTCCCATCTCCATTGTGGTCCTCCTCCCATCTCCACTGTGGTCTTCCTCCCATCTCCCTTATCCCCATTGTGGTCCTCCTCCCATCTCCATTGTGGCCTCCACCCATTTCCATTTTGGTCCTCCTCTCATCTCCACTGTGGTCCTCCTCTCATCTCCACTGTGGTCCTCCTCCCATCTCCATTGTGGTCCTCCTCCCATCTCCATTGTGGTCCTCCTCCCATCTCCATTGTGGGTCTCCTCCCATTTCCATTTTGGTCCTCCTCTCATCTCCACTGTGGTCCTCCTCCCATCTCCCTTATCTCCATTGTGGTCCTCCTCTCATCTCCACTGTGGTCCTCCTCCCATCTCCCTTATCCCCATTGTGGTCCTCCTCCCATCTCCATTGTGGTCCTCCTCCCATCTCCCTTATCTCCATTGTGGTCCTCCTCCCATCTCCCTTATCTCCATTGTGGTCCTCCTCCCATCTCCATTGTGGTCCTCCTCTCATCTCCACTGTGGTCCTCCTCCCATCTCCATTGTGGTCCTCCTCCCATCTCCACTGTGGTCCTCCTCCCATCTCCCTTATCTCCATTGTGGTCCTCCTCTCATCTCCACTGTGGTCCTCCTCCCATCTCCATTGTGGTCCTCCTCCCATCTCTACTGTGGTCCTCCTCCCATCTCCCTTATCTCCATTGTGGTTCTCCTCCCATCTCCATTGTGGGTCTCCTCCCATCTCCATTGTGGTCCTCCTCCCATCTCCACTGTGGTCCTCCTCCCATCTCCCTTATCTCCATTGTGGTCCTCCTCCCATCTCCATTGTGGGTCTCCTCCCATCTCCATTGTGGTCCTCCTCCCATCTCCATTGTGGTCCTCCTCCCATCTCCATTGTGGTCCTCCTCTCTCCACTGTGGTCCTCCTCTCATCTCCCTTATCTCCATTGTGGTCCTCCTCCCATCTCCATTGTGGTCCTCCTCCCATCTCCACTGTGGTCCTCCTCCCATCTCCCTTATCTCCACTGTGGTACTCCTCCCATCTCCCTTATCCCCATTGTGGTCCTCCTCCCATCTCCATTGTGGTCCTCCTCCCATCTCCATTGTGGCCTCCTCCCATTTCCATTTTGGTCCTCCTCTCATCTCCACTGTGGTCCTCCTCCCATCTCCATTGTGGTCCTCCTCCCATCTCCACTGTGGTCCTCCTCCCATCTCCCTTATCCCCATTGTGGTCCTCCTCCCATCTCCATTGTGGTCCTCCTCCCATCTCCATTGTGGCCTCCTCCCATTTCCATTTTGGTCCTCCTCTCATCTCCACTGTGGTCCTCCTCCCATCTCCATTGTGGTCCTCCTCCCATCTCCATTGTGGTCCTCCTCCCATCTCCATTGTGGCCTCCTCCCATTTCCATTTTGGTCCTCCTCTCATCTCCACTGTGGTCCTCCTCCCATCTCCATTGTGGTCCTCCTCCCATCTCCCTTATCTCCATTGTGGTCCTCCTCCCATCTCCATTGTGGTACTCCTCCCATCTCCCTTATCCCCATTGTGGTCCTCCTCCCATCTCCATTGTGGTCCTCCTCCCATCTCCATTGTGGTTCTCCTCCCATCTCCATTGTGGTCCTCCTCTCATCTCCACTGTGGTCCTCCTCCCATCTCCATTGTGGTCCTCCTCCCATCTCCACTGTGGTCTTCCTCCCATCTCCCTTATCTCCATTGTGGTCCCTCTCCCATCTCCCTTATCTCCACTGTGGTCCTCCTCCCATCTCCACTGTGTTTCTCCTCCCAACTCCACTGTGGTCCTCCTCCCATCTCCCTTATCTCCACTGTGGTCCTCCTCTCATCTCCCTTATTTCCATTGTGGTCCTCCTCCCATCTCCATTGTGGTCCTCCTCCCATCTCCCCAGTTAAGAGAAACTTCAGCAGCGTAGCAGCGTCCTCTGGGAACACCACTCTGAATGGCGAGGATGGTGTTGAACAGACGGCCATCAAGGTCTCCCTCAAATGTCCAATCACCTTCCGGCGGATCCAACTTCCAGCCAGAGGTCATGACTGTAAACATGTCCAGTGCTTTGATTTGGAATCCTACTTACAGTTGAACTGTGAGCGAGGAACGTGGCGATGTCCAGTATGCAAGTAAGTTGGGACTGCAGTTGAACATGGGGTGGGTGATCCTAACCTGGTTGGGTGAAACTGGAACTTTTACAGTAATGTTGAAATAATGTGCACTGACCCTGTAAAACTACATTGAGTAATGTTATTTATGCTATATCTGAAATACTCAGTTAATAGTTAATAAACAAAGAGTTGAAAAGATCAATGACCACTCTGATGGTTACCTTCTGTATTCAGTCAGTAATGTTTATGTCCTCTCTGTCCTCCGCAGTAAAACAGCGTTATTAGAGGGACTAGAAGTCGACCAGTACATGTGGGGGATCCTGAATGCCATCCAAAAGTAAGATGGCTATCCCAGCAACCTCACCATACTCATCAACCCCCCCCCCCCCACTGCACCAAACACCATGAATGTTATCACTTATCAACCTTATCAAGATTTTTTGAAAGGTTTAGATTAATAAAGATATGTTGTTGACTTCTGTAAAGTGGAACCATTGTTTATTGGGATGCAGGAATAAAGCGCTGTGGAGCAGCAATATTCATTCTGCAGCTTTCTCTTTACGTCATCTCACTATTCCCCCCCCCCTCCCCCCGCTAGCTCGGAGTTTGAGGAGGTGACCATAGACCCTTCGTGTAGTTGGAGACCTGTGGCCATCAAGTCTGATATCCACATCAAGGAGGATCCAGATGGACCCATGGCAAAGAGGTTCAAGACCATGAGCCCCGCCCAGATGACCCTGCCCAACGTGATGGAGATGATCGCCCTGCTCGGCCCAGGGCCCTCGCCCTACCCGCCCCAACAGGGGGGCAACAACAGCGAATACGGAAGCCATGGTACATTATTTACTTAGCCTCTTTCTTCCTAACTTAATCCTCTTAGTTCCTGGAGGAACATAGGGCCAAGGTACATTATTTAGAGATACTTTCTTCCTAACTTAATCCTCTTAGTTCCTGGAGGAACATAGGGCCAAGGTACATTATTTAGAGATACTTTCTTCCTAACTTAATCCTCTTAGTTCCTGGAGGAACATAGGGCCAAGGTACATTATTTAGAGATACTTTCTTCCTAACTTAATCCTCTTAGTTCCTGGAGGAACATAGGGCCAAGGTACATTATTTAGAGATACTTTCTTCCTAACTTAATCCTCTTAGTTCCTGGAGGAACATAGGGCCAAGGTACATTATTTAGAGATACTTTCTTCCTAACTTAATCCTCTTAGTTCCTGGAGGAACATAAGGACAAGGTACCAACAATGGGTTTTTAGATTATATTTCTGTGTACATAAAAACATACAACAAGAGCCTCTATTTATATTGGTACTTATATCATAATGATTATGTGATTTGAAAAATAAATACAAATAAAATAACCTTTAAAAGTAACTTGCTTGTTTTGATTTTTGTTGTGTTACTAGGTAACAGTTACCAGGGCCACAGCGGGGGCTTTGACTTCCCCCATGGGAACCCCGGTGGTACGACCATGAACGACTTCATGCACGGCCCCGCTCTGTCTCACCCACCAGACATGGCACAGGACAAACCCCTCACACACAGCATGCCTGACTCTGTAAGTTAAAGTTTGCACGTTTTCAAGTTTACTGCCATGTGTGATGTATACAGAGGGTAGTGCGTACGGCCCAGTACATCACTGGGGTCAAGCTTCCTGCCATCCAGGACCTCTATACCAGATACCAAAGTTGTCAAAGACTCCAGCCACCCTAGTCATAGACTGTTCTCTCTGCTACCACACGGCAAGCGGTACCGGAGCGCCAAGTTTAGGTCCAAAAGGCTTCTTAACAGCTTCTACCCCCAAGCCATAAGACCCAGGTAATCAAAGGGCTACCCAGACCCCGCTTTTACGCTGCTGCTACTCTCTGTTTATTATCTATGCATAGTCACTTTAACTCTACCTACATGTACATATTACCTCAATTACCTCGACTAACCGGTGTCCCCGCACATTGACTCTGTATCGGTACCCCCTGTATATAGCCTTGCTTGTTATTTTACTGCTGCTGTTTAATTGTTTGTTACTTGTATTTTTTATTTTCTACTTATCTATTTTTTACTTAACACTTTTTATTTTTTTCGTAACTTCTTAAAGACTTGTTGGTTAAAGCTTCTTTGGGCTCAAATCCGATTTGATCCGATTCGATTTGACAACATCCGGTGAAATGGCAGAGCGCCAAATACTTATTTTTAAATACAAAATATTTAACTTTCATACATTCACAAGTGCAACACACCAAATTAAAGCTTAACTTCTCGTTAATCTAGCCACCATGTCAGATTTCAAAAAGGCTTTACGGCGAAAGCCAACCATGCGATTATCTTAGGACAGCGCCCAGCATACCAACACATGAAAATCAGATTTCAACCCGATAGGCGCCACACAAAAGTAACGATTTAATTCATGCCTTAACTTTTAAGGACTTCTTCTGTTGGCACGCCAATATGTTTCATAAACATCACAAATGGTCCTTTTGTTCGATTAATTCCGTCGTTATATCTTCAAAATGTCAATTTTCTTTGGCGCGTTTGATTCAGAAAACACCGGTTCCAACTCGCCCAGCATGACTACAAAATATCTAATAAGTTACCTGTAAACGCTGTCCAAACATTTGAAACAACTTTCCTAATACAACTTTAGGTATTTTTTAACGTAAATAATAGATACAATTTAAGACAGGATAAACTGTGTTCAATACCGGATAAAAACAACATGAAGCGCGTGACCTGAAGCTCGCATCAAAACATTAGAGTGCACTAGGCTGGACCCTCGTTCTGAACTGCCGTACTTCTTCATTTCTCTAAAGAAAAACATCAACCAATTTCTAAAGACTGTTGACATCCAGTGGAAGCGATAGGAACTGCTAGCAAGTGCCTTATAAATCTAGACAAACATAGAAAACACATTGAAAACACTGACACCTCAACAACAACAAATTCCTGGATGGTTTGTCCGCGGGGTTTCGCCTGCCAAATGAGTTATGTTATACTCACAGACTCACAGTTTTAAAAACTTTAGAGTCTTTTCTATCCAAATCTACCTATTATATGCATATCCTAGCTTCTGGGCCTGAGTAGCAGGCAGTTTACTTTGGGCACGTTTTTCATCCAGACGTCAAAATACTGCCCCCTAGCCCAAAGAAGTTAAGGGCTTGTAACTAAGCATTTCACTAAGGTCTACACCTTTGTATTTGGCACATGTGACAAACACAATTTGATTTGGATTTATACATTGGCGATCTTACTGTAAGAGTCACTCAGTGCACAGGTTATATGCAAGCAACTGCAGTAAGCTTTAGCACTGTAGACATGGAAGTGATTTCCTATTAGCTTCAACCCTGTTCTAATTTACATGACCCAACGTACAGAACTTAACTCACACTAATAATCTCAATGCTTCTCTTTGTCTTTTTCTCTCATTTTCTCTTTCTCTATCTCCTTTTCTCTCTCTCTCTCTCTCTCTCTCTCTCTCTCTCTCTCTCTCTCTCTCTCTCTTTGTCTCTCTCCTTTTCTCTCTCTCTCTCTCTCTCTCTCTCTCCTTTTCTCTCTCTCTCTCTCTACTCTGTCTCTCTCTCTCTCTCTCTCCTACTCTCTCTGTCTCTCTCTCTCTCTCCTACTCTCTCTCTCTCTCTCTCCTATTCGCTCTCTCTCCTACTCTCGCTCTCTCTCCTATTCTCTCTCTCTTTCTCTCTCTACTCTCTCTCTGTCTCACTCTCTACTCTCTTCTTTTCTCTCTCTCGCTCCTTTTCTCTCTATCTACTCTCTCTCTCTCTCTCTCCTTTTCTCTCTCTCTCTACTCACTCTCTGTCTCTCTCTCTCTCCTACTCTCTCTCTCCTACTCTCTCTCTCCTATTCTCTCTCTCTCCTACTCTCGCTCTCTCTCCTACTCTCGCTCTCTCTCCTACTCTCTCTCTCTCCTACTCTCCCTCTGTCTCCCACTCTCTCTCCTACTCTCTCTTTCGCTCTCTCTCTTCCTCCTTTCTCAGATACCTCATCCTGCCAACACTGACCAGTCCCACAACTTGTTACAGCAGAGCTTACACGCTCCATCTCACCCCGGCAGCCAATCGGGACAGCCGTTGCATCACAGTGGGCCTCCTCAGCCGTCACGACAACAGGCTCCGCCCCCACAGCAACAACAGCCCGGCCCTAACAATCATCCTCAGCAGCACGGCGACCCCTTAGAGGGACTGGGTGGAGGGCTCCCAGATATGCCCGAACCTTCCTTGGATGTAAGTTAGACACACATGGGTTACGTCCCAAATGGCAACCTATTCCCTATATAGTGCACTACTTATTTAGAAAATAGGGTGCCATTTGAAACGTATATATTAGTGATGGGTTATGGGTTAACCGTGGGTTATGAGTCGGGTTGTCCCACGGTGTCTGCGGTTATATCCACGTGGTGGGTGGTCATGAAATATTGCATGGCTGAAGGTTGAATAAAGAGAAATCAATGAATTAAAAATCCATAATTGAATTAATTTTGTGCGATTTATAGGCTACATAGAGTTTTTTACAAGTTTTTTTTATCATCTGCTGTTATTATGTAAGCCTAAGCTTTAGGGCCTAACGCCTCGATCACACCTACAGCATCACGGCACAAAACGGTACGCAGTATCATCTGGATATTTGTTCAACAAAAGTTCAACATTCACCTTCTGCTAACATTTCTGTCAAACCGTCTACGCAGACAATGTGATGCTTACGTTCGATAAATCCAACGTATGCACCACACAGAAGAAACTGCCTCAGCAACGCTGCAAGGCAAACGCAGCATTTCACTGGAAATGAATGTACTTCTGGTGTACCAAACTGAAATGACGCTGTCGGTGTGATTGAAGCATAACTGTATGCGTGCCAAATACACAAAAAAAGAGTTACCGTCGGATCCACTGAGGTAAAAAGGACTGTCGGAATTGAATTCAATAAGAGACAAGCTGTGAAATGGAGAGTTGAAAATAAAGAGAAGGGAGGGACAGAGCAGTAGTCTAATGTTTGGGAAAGAGGGCCAGAACAGTAGTCTAATGTTTGGGAAAGAGGGCCAGAACAGTAGTCTAATGTTTGGGAAAGAGGGCCAGAACAGTAGTCTAATGTTTGGGAAAGAGGGCCAGAGCAGTAGTCTAATGTTTGGGAAAGAGGGCCAGAACAGTAGTCTAATGTTTGGGAAAGAGGGCCAGAGCAGTAGTCTAATGTTTGGGAAAGAGGGCCAGAACAGTAGTCTAATGTTTGGGAAAGAGGGCCAGAACAGTAGTCTAATGTTTGGGAAAGAGGGCCAGAGCAGTAGTCTAATGTTTGGGAAAGAGGGCCAGAACAGTAGTCTAATGTTTGGGAAAGAGGGCCAGAACAGTAGTCTAATGTTTGGGAAAGAGGGCCAGAACAGTAGTCTAATGTTTGGGAAAGAGGGCCAGAGCAGTAGTCTAATGTTTGGGAAAGAGGGCCAGAACAGTAGTCTAATGTTTGGGAAAGAGGGCCAGAGCAGTAGTCTAATGTTTGGGAAAGAGGGCCAGAGCAGTAGTCTAATGTTTGGGAAAGAGGGCCAGAACAGTAGTCTAATGTTTGGGAAAGAGGGCCAGAACAGTAGTCTAATGTTTGGGAAAGAGGGCCAGAACAGTAGTCTAATGTTTGGGAAAGAGGGCCAGAACAGTAGTCTAATGTTTGGGAAAGAGGGCCAGAACAGTAGTCTAATGTTTGGGAAAGAGGGCCAGAGCAGTAGTCTAATGTTTGGGAAAGAGGGCCAGAGCAGTAGTCTAATGTTTGGGAAAGAGGGCCAGAACAGTAGTCTAATGTTTGGGAAAGAGGGCCAGAACAGTAGTCTAATGTTTGGGAAAGAGGGCTAGAGCAGTAGTCTAATGTTTGGGAAAGAGGGCCAGAACAGTAGTCTAATGTTTGGGAAAGAGGGCCAGAACAGTAGTCTAATGTTTGGGAAAGAGGGCCAGAACAGTAGTCTAATGTTTGGGAAAGAGGGCCAGAACAGTAGTCTAATGTTTGGGAAAGAGGGCCAGAACAGTAGTCTAATGTTTGGGAAAGAGGGCCAGAGCAGTAGTCTAATGTTTGGGAAAGAGGGCCAGAACAGTAGTCTAATGTTTGGGAAAGAGGGCCAGAACAGTAGTCTAATGTTTGGGAAAGAGGGCCAGAGCATTAGTCTAATGTTTGGGAAAGAGGGCCAGAACAGTAGTCTAATGTTTGGGAAAGAGGGCCAGAACAGTAGTCTAATGTTTGGGAAAGAGGGCCAGAACAGTAGTCTAATGTTTGGGAAAGAGGGCCAGAACAGTAGTCTAATGTTTGGGAAAGAGGGCCAGAACAGTAGTCTAATGTTTGGGAAAGAGTCCAGAACAGTAGTCTAATGTTTGGGAAAGAGGGCCAGAGCAGTAGTCTAATGTTTGGGAAAGAGGGCCAGAACAGTAGTCTAATGTTTGGGAAAGAGGGCCAGAACAGTAGTCTAATGTTTGGGAAAGAGGGCCAGAACAGTAGTCTAATGTTTGGGAAAGAGGGCCAGAACAGTAGTCTAATGTTTGGGAAAGAGGGCCAGAACAGTAGTCTAATGTTTGGGAAAGAGGGCCAGAACAGTAGTCTAATGTTTGGGAAAGAGGGCCAGAGCAGTAGTCTAATGTTTGGGAAAGAGGGCCAGAGCAGTAGTCTAATGTTTGGGAAGAGGGCCAGAACAGTAGTCTAATGTTTGGGACGAGGGCCAGAGCAGTAGTCTAATGTTTGGGAAAGAGGGCCAGAGCAGTAGTCTAATGTTTGGGAAAGAGGGCCAGAGCAGTAGTCTAATGTTTGGGAAAGAGGGTCAGAACAGTAGTCTAATGTTTGGGAAAGAGGGCCAGAACAGTAGTCTAATGTTTGGGAAAGAGGGCCAGAACAGTAGTCTAATGTTTGGGAAAGAGGGCCAGAGCAGTAGTCTAATGTTTGGGAAAGATGTTATATGTGATGATTGCAAGGTGTTATAAAAATTCAACAGTCACAAGACGGGAACTTCAAATATGGTATGTTAAGGGAACTGTACTGTCCAGATATGTTAAATGGAAACTGAAATCTGGACACTGACTGTAGGTCTATAACCTCTCACAGTTGAATATTAACTCCTGCAGAATTAAGCATTTCTTGCAGTAAAACGATACACCAAATATACATTTTGACTCGGGAACAGGAGTGGAGAAATATGATTGATTTATTTCAACATCTTGAGAAAATGAATGTGCGGTTAAAGACCATCTGTAAAGATGCTATCATCATCAACATCATTAAGGGTAAAAGTATTTCTACCACAGTTAGGGACCGTCTGTAAAGGTGCTATCATCATCAGCGTCATAAAAGCTGATAGTATTTCTACCACAGTTAGGGACCATCTGTAAAGGTGCTATCATCATCAGCGTCATAAAAGCTGATAGTATTTCTACCACAGTTAGGGACCGTCTGTAAAGGTGCTATCATCATCAGCATCATTAAGGGTAATAGTATTTCTACCACAGTTAGGGACCGTCTGTAAAGGTGCTGTCATCATCAGCGTCATAAAAGCTGATAGTATTTCTACCACAGTTAGGGACCGTCTGTAAAGGTGCTATCATCATCAGCATCATAAAAGCTTATAGTATTTCTACCACAGTTAGAGACCGTCTGTAAAGGTGCTATCATCATCAGCATCATAAAAGCTGATAGTATTTCAACCACATAAAATATGCATCCAACCCGAAGTGAAATCTTATCAGAACATGTTGGGTCATTTTCCACAGCTTTAATTCCCTTAAAAACAGTCAAACTGATTTGCATGAAAAATATTTCCATTAAAAAAATACAAAATAATGTGGAGTTCCTAAGCGTCTTTGCTGCGTGAGAGAAGCAGAGGTGAAAGAAAACTTTACCGATGTCAATTAGATGTTTGACATTGTTCTGGTGAGCATTGGTTTATTTAGTCTTCTAGGGCAACATAAACCCAGCAAAAAAACAAACGTCCTCTCACTGTCAACTGCGTTTATTTTCAGCAAACTTTAACATGTGTAAATATTTGTATGAACATAACCAGATTCAACAACTGAGACATAAAATGAACAAGTTCCACAGACATGTGACTAACAGAAATTGAATAATGTGTCCCTGAACAAAGGGGGGGTCAAAATCAAAAGTAACAGTCAGTATCTGGTGTGGCCACCAGCTGCATTAAGTACTGCAGTGCATCTCCTCCTCATGAACTGCACCAGATTTGCCAGTTCTTGCTGTGAGATGTTACCCCACTCTTCCACCAAGGCACCTGCAAGTTCCCGGACATTTCTGGGGGGAATGGCCCTAGCCCTCACCCTCCGATCCAACAGGTCCCAGACGTGCTCAATTGGATTGAGATCTGGGCTCTTCGCTGGCCATGGCAGAACACTGACATTCCTGTCTTGCAGGAAATCACGCACAGAACGAGCAATATGGCTGGTGGCATTGTCATGCTGGAGGGTCATGTCAGGATGAGCCTGCAGGAAGGGTACCACATGAGGGAGGAGGATGTCTTCCCTGTAACGCACAGCATTGAGATTGCCTGCAATGACGACAAGCTCAGTCCGATGATGCTGTGACACACCGCCCCAGACCATGACAGACCCTCCACCTCCAAATCGATCCCGCTCCAGAGTACAGGCCTCGGTGTAACGCTCATTCCTTCGACGATAAATGCGAATCCGACCATCACCCCTGGTGAGACAAAACCGCGACTCATCATTGAAGAGCACTTTTTGCCAGTCCTATCTGGTCCAGCGACGGTGGGTTTGTGCCCATAGGCGACGTTGTTACTGGTGATGTCTGGTGAGGACCTGCCTTACAACAGGCCTACAAGCCCTCAGTCCAGCCTCTCTCAGCATATTGCGGACAGTCTGAGCACTGATGGAGGGATTGTGCGTTCCTGGCTTAACTCGGGCAGTTGTTGTTGCCATCCTGTACCTGTCCCGCAGGTGTGGTGTTCGGATGTACCGATCCTGTGCAGGTGTTGTTACACGTGGTCTGCCACTGCGAGGACGTTCAGCTGTTCTTCCTGTCTCCCTGTAGCACTGTCTTGGGTGTCTCACAGTACGGACATTGCAATTTATTGCCCTGGCCACATCTGCAGTCCTCATGCTTCCTTGCAGCATGCCTAAGGCACGTTCACGCAGATGATCAGGGACCCTGGGCATCTTTCTTTTTGTGTTTTTCAGAGTCAGTAGAAAGGCCTCTTTAGTGTCCTAAGTTTTCATAACTGTGACCTTAATTGCCTACCATCTGTAAGCTGTTAGTGTCTTTACGACCGTTCCACAGGTGCATGTTCATTAATTGTTGATGGTTCATTGAACAAGCATGGGAAACAGTGTTTAACCTCTATGGGACCCTTCCCGTTCTCATCACGTTAACGGGATTGATTTTGACAACAGCTAGTGGAAAATCAGAGCGCCAAATTTAAAACAGCTAAAATCTCATAATTCCATTTTCTCAAACAATCAACTATTTTACACCATTTTAAAGATAAAGTTCTCGTGAATCTAACCACATTGTCCGATTTCAAAAAGGCTTTACGGCGAAAGCATAAAATTAGATTATGTTAGGACATAAACTTCACAAGAAACACCACACAGCCATTTTCCAAGCAACTAGATGCATCACAAAAACCCAAAACACAGCTAAATGAAGCACTAACCTTTGACGATCTTCATAAGATGACACTCACAGGACATTATATTACACAATACATGTATGTTTTGCTCGATAAAGTTCATATTTATATCCAAAAACAGCATTTTACATTGGCGCGTAATGTTGAGAAATGTTTTCCCTCCAAACCTTTCGGTGAATGAGCACAATGACCACACATAGTACGTAAATTCTCATCGTAAACATTGATCAGTATAGAAGTGTTATGCACAGAATTATAGATACACTTCTCCTAAATGTAATCGCTTTGTCAGATTTCAAAAAAGGTTCACGGCGAAAGCACAATTTGCAATAATCTGAGTACAGCCCAGATGACACTAACAACTAGCAAACAGAAACCCGCCATCTTGGAGTCAATAAAACTAAGAAATTACATTATAAATATTCACTTACCTTTGATTATCTTCATCAGAAGGCACTCCCAGGAATCCCAGCTCCACAATAAATGTTCGATAAAGTTCATATTTATTTCCAAATAATCAATTTTGTTCGCGCGTTAAGTTCACTATCCAAATCCACTACGCGCGTGCTTACTTAGTCCAGATGAAAAGTCAAAAAAGTTATACTACAGTTTGTAGAAACATGTCAAACGATGTATAGAATCAATCTTTAGGCTGTTTTTATCATATACCTTGAATAAAATTCCAACCGGACCTATCCGTTCTCTTTAGGAGTGAACTCAGCTCGCTCCCAAGTCATTGCGCGTGACTTGAGCCCATGCCTTATAATGGGACACCAGTTTACCACAGCTGGTATTCCCTTCAAATTCACCATAGAATCTTCAAACACCGTTCTAAAGACTGCTGACATCTAGTGGAAGCTTTAGGAAGTGAAAAATGAACCTTAAGTCACTGTATACAGTCAAGGCAATCACTTGTAAGGACTACAAGCACCAGTCTTCCCACTTCCTGCTTGACTTTTTCTCAGGTTTTTGCCTGCCATATGAGTTCTGTTATACTCACAGACACCATTCAAACAGTTTTAGACACTTCAGAGTGTTGTCTATCCAAATCTACTAATACTATGCATATTCTAGTTTCTGGGACAGAGTAGTAACCTGTTTAAATTGGGTATGTTTTTCATCTGGCTGTGAAAATACTGCCCCCTAGCCCTAAGAGGTTTTAAACCCTTTACAATGAAGATCTGTGAAGTTATTTGGATTTTTATGAATTATCTTTGAAAGACAGGGTCCTGAAAAGGGGACATTTCTTTTTTTGCTGAGTTTATAATGACAGAAGAGAAGTTGCATGTATCTAACTATAGACAAGTTGACAAAAAATAGCCCACCAAAATGTTAGGCCTATCTAAATCTGAGGCCTGCATCTCCTGTCAAAAATGTTTTACGGACTGTACAGCGCATTTTCTATATTTGATTTTCGCATGTAGTCGGGTGGTTGCGAATGGGTTATTAGCAATTATGGGTGGGTGTAGGTATTGCGGGTGGGTGTGGGTAAACAAACAGCTGACCAGTGCATCACTAGTATACATGTTTTTTTTATGTTGTTGTTGTTTTTTTACATTGTTTATTGGGATTTTATATATTTCAAAGTGGACTAGTATAGATCCTACATTTGTGATGAAATACATTGGAATGGAATGTGCAGATGTTTTTTTGTGACGCTTTTTCCTTCACCGTTTCCATGTCAACATTAGATCAACCTTCTCATACAGATCTTTACTAAGCGGCATGTTCTTTTCTCTTCTCCCCTCTCTCTGTATCAAATCAAATCAAATGTATTTATATAGCCCTTCTTACATCAGCTGATATCGCAAAGTGCTGTACAGAAACCCAGCCTAAAACCCCAAACAGCAAGCAATGCAGGTGTAGAAGCACGGTGTCTAAGAAAAACTCCCTAGAAAGGCCAAAACCTAGGAAGAAACCTAGAGAGGAACCAGGCTATGAGGGGTGGCCAGTCCTCTTCTGGCTGTGCCGGGTGGAGATTATAACAGCACATGGCCTAGATGTTCAAATGTTCATAAATGACCAGCATTGTCAAATAATAATAATCATAGTAGTTGTCGAGGGTGCAACAAGTCAGTAACACAAGAGTAAGTGTCAGTTGGCTTTTTATAGGCGATCTTTGAGAGTATCTCTACCGCTCCTGCTGTCTCTAGAGAGTTGAAAACAGCAGGTCTGGGACAGGTAGCACGTCCGGTGAACAGGTCAAGGTTCCATAGCTGCAGGCAGAACAGTTGGAACTGGAGCAGCAGCACGGCCAGGTGAACTGGGGACAGCAAGGAGTCATCAAGCCAGGTAGTCCTGAGGCATGGTCCTAGGGCTCAGGTCCTCCGAGAGAGAGAAAGAAAGAAAGAGAAAGAGAGAATTAGAGAGAGCATATTTAAATTCACACAGGACACTGGAAAAGACAACAGAAATACTTCAGATGTGACAGACTGACCCTAGCCCCCCGACACATAAACTACTGCAGCATAAATACTGGAGGCTGAGACAGGAGGGGTCAGGAGACACTGTGGCCCCATCCGATGAAACCCCCGGACAGGGCCAAACAGGTAGGATATAACCCCACCCACTTTGCCAAAGCACAGCCTCCACACCACTGGAGGGATATCTCCAACCACCAACATACCATCCCGGGACAAGGCCGAGTATAGCCCACAAAGATCTCCGCCACAGCACAGCCCAAGGGGGGGGGCGCCAACCCAGACAGGAAGACCACATCAGTGACTCAACCCACTCAAGTGACGCACCCCTCCCAGGGATGGCATGGAAGAACACCAGTAAGCCAGTGACTCAGCCCCCGTAATAGGGGTAGAGGCAGAGAATCCCAGTGGAAAGAGGGGAATCCGGCCAGGCAGAGACAGCAAGGGCGGTTCGTTGCTCCAGCCTTTCCGTTCACCTTCACACCCCTGGGCCAGACTACACGTAATCATAGGACCTACTGAAGAGATATGTCTTCAGTAAAGACTTAAAGGTTGAGACTGAGTCTGCGTCTCTCACATGGGTAGGCAGACTATTCCATAAAAATTGAGCTCTATAGGAGAAAGCCCTGCCTACAGCTGTTTGCTTAGAAATTCTAGGAACAATTAGGAGGCCCGCATCTTGTGACCGTAGCGTACGTGTAGGTATGTACGGCAGGACCAAATCGGAAAGATAGGTAGGAGCAAGCCCATGTAATGCTTTGTAGGTTAGCAGTAAAACCTTGAAATCAGCCCTTGCCTTAACAGGAAGCCAGTGTAGGGAGGCTAGCACTAGAGTAATATGATCAATTTTTTGGGTTCTAGTCAGGATTCTAGGATTTTAGCACTAACGGAAGTTTATTTAGTGCTTTATCCGGGTAGCAGGAAAGTAGAGCATTGCAGTAGTCCAACCTAGAAGTAACAAAGGCATGGATTAATTTTTCTGCATCATTTTTGGACAGAAAGTTTCTGATTTTTGCAATGTTACATAGATGGAAAAAAGCTGTCCTTGAAACAGTCTTTATATGTTCTTCAAAAGAAAGATCAGGGTCCAGAGTAACGCTGAGGTCCTTCACAGTTTTATTTGAGACGACTGTACAACCATCCAGATTAATTGTCAGATTCAACAGAAGATCTCTTTGTTTCTTGGGACCTAGAACAAGCATCTCTGTTTTGTCCGAGTTTAAGAGTAGAAAGTTTGCAGCCATCCACTTCCTTATGTCTGAGACACAGGCTTCTAGAGAGGGCAACTTTGGGGCTTCACCATGTTTCATTGAAATGTACAGCTGTGTGTCATCCGCATAGCAGTGAAATTTAACATTATGTTTTCGAATGACATCCCCAAGAGGTAAAATATATAGTGAAAACAATAGTGGTCCTAAAACGGAACCTTGAGGAACACCGAAATTTACAGTTGATTTGTCAGAGGACAAAACATTCACAGAGACAAACTGATATCTTTCCGACAGATAAGACCTAAACCAGGCCAGAACTTGTCCATGTAGACCAATTTGGGTTTCCAATCTCTCCAAAAGAATGTGGTGATCGATGGTATCAAAAGCAGCACTAAGATCTAGGAGCACGAGGACAGACGCAGAACCTCGGTCTGACGTCATTAAAAGGTAATTTACCACCTTCACAAGTGCAGTCTCAGTGCTATGATGGGGTCTAAAACCAGACTCAAGCGTTTCGTGTACATTGTTTGTCTTCAGGAAGGCAGTGAGTTGCTGCGCAACAGCTTTTTCTAAAATTTTTGAGAGGAATGGAAGATTCGATATAGGCCGATAGTTTTTTATAATTTCTGGGTCAAGATTTGGCTTTTTCAAGAGAGGCTTTATTACTGCCACTTTTAGTGAGTTTGGTACACATCCGGTGGATAGAGAGCCGTTTATTATGTTCAACATAGGAGAGCCAAGCACAGAAAGCAGCTCTTTCAGTAGTTTAGTTGGAATAGGGTCGAGTATGCAGCTTGAAGGTTGAGAGGCCATGATTATTTTCATCATTGTGTCAAGAGATATAGTACTAAAACACTTTAGTGTCTCCCTTGATCCTAGGTCCTGGCAGGGTTGTGCAGACTCAGGACAACGGAGCTTTGGAGGAATACGCAGATTTAAAGAGGAGTCCGTAATTTGCTTTCTAATGATCATGATCTTTTCCTCAAAGAAGTTCATGAATTCATCACTGCTGAAGTGAGAGCCATCCTCTCCTGGGGAATGCTGCTTTTTAGTTAACTTTGCGACAGTATCAAAAATAAATTTCGGATTGTTCTTATTTTCCTCCTTATTAAGTTGGAAAAATAGGATGATCGAGCAGCAGTGATGGCTCTTCGATAATGCACGGTACTGTCTTTCCAAGCTAGTCGGAAGACTTCCAGTTTGGTGTGGCGCCATTTCCGTTCCAATTTTCTGGAAGCTTGCTTCAGAGCTCGTGTATTTTCTGTATACCAGGGAGCTAGTTTCTTATGACAAATGTTTTTTGTTTTTAGGGGTGCAACTGCATCTAGGGTATTGCGCAAGGTTAAATTGAGTTCCTCGGTTAGGTGGTTAACTGATTTTTGTCCTCTGACGTCCTTGGGTAGGCAAAGGGAGTCTGGAAGGGCATCAAGGAGTCTTTGGGTTGTCTGAGAATTTATAGCACAAGTTTTAATGCTTCTTGGTTGGAGTCTGAGCAGATTATTTGTTGCGATTGCGAACGTAATAAAATGGTGGTCCGATAGTCCAGGATTATGAGGAAAAACATTAAGATCCACAACATTTATTCCATGGGACAAAACTAGGTCCAGAGTATGACTGTGGCAGTGAGTAGGTCCAGAGACATGTTGGACAAAACCCACTGAGTCGATGATGGCTCCGAAAGCCTTTTGGAGTGGGTCTGTGGACTTTTCCATGTGAATATTAAAGTCACCAAAAATGTGAATATTATCTGCGATGACTACAAGGTCCGATAGGAATTCAGGGAACTCAGTGAGGAACGCTGCATATGGCCCAGGAGGCCTGTAAACAGTAGCTATAAAAAGTGTATCTCCTTCCAGAGCTGGCTAACCCAGATGACTTGTTCTCTTCTCCCTTCTCTCTGTAGCTCCTTCCAGAGCTGGCTAACCCAGATGACTTGTTCTCTTCTCCCCTCTCTATGTAGCTCCTTCCAGAGCTGGCTAACCCAGATGACTTGTTGTCTTACCTGGATCCTCCAGACCTCCCGAGCAGTAGCAATGATGACCTTCTCTCGCTCTTCGAAAACAACTGACTCTGATTCTAGATCAGTTCATAAAAACAAACACGTATAGGACTGCCTGGAGTTGGACCTATAACCTCTGACCTGAGACCTGCTCCAGTACTTGACAAACACAAAGATGCACTCCCTTTCTCCTCTTCCTCTTGTACAGTTTGCATTGATTCTCCAGCAGACTGACTGACTGACAGACAGACTGACTGACTGGCTGACAGACTGACTGGCTGACAGACTGACTGAACAATGTTTTAAAACTCAAAAAGACATAGCAGGACAGGGTATTGCAGTGAGTGATGTCTGCCTCCCTGCTTGTCTGCCTCCCGCTGCAGCGCCACCCATGTGACCATCGATGATACCAGCTATCTGATTTTCAGTTCATTTTGTATGCCACCAGTGTCTGTGTGCACATTTAGGAAAATGTTGATGCGTTTTCTTTTTATTCATATTTTGTTTCCTTTTAAAGAAAAAAAAGAAGGAATTCATTAAATATATAAGGGAGAAAGAAAAACATTGAAAAACAAAATGTCCTGCACTATCTGGCCAGTGTGTGTAATATCCACGTTATTATTTCACCTTTTAAGGTCGTCTCAGCTTCCTGTTGTCCCAAACGTTGTCACAGTTACTGTTCCCGGGACTGGTTATTACGGTATCACTGTTTGTCTGTCTGTCTGTCTGCCACTGCACATCATGTGAAAGCACAAGATATAGCAACACACACATCTCAAAGGGAACAAAACACATTTTAAAGTGAGATAGCTTTTTCTAACACTATTACCAAAACGTTTCTGAGAAATTTGCGATTTTTTGGAATGTTCAACAGCTCCCACTTAGTTTCAACAACATCAAAACAAAAAAACATTTTGTTAAATGTTTTTTTAACATTTAGGGGAAGAAATCTTCCCTCCTTTTTTTGAAAAAAAAGCGATGGAGGAAACCAAGTGGAGGGAGAAGGCGGAGCCGCAGGTGGGTTGGAAACTGGCAATCATCCTCTTCTAAGAGAGAGAGAGTCTACCCTACAACATAGACATTTAGAATCTCTGATTGTTACTGTATCTAGTTTCTATATTATCCTGGACAGAGTAGAGTCACCAATTGATTGATTCATTGATAGATATTTAACTATGTGAACATATCACTTCCTGAATTGATTGACTTCAATTTGAATTGTCCCCAACCCTGTGGGTTACTATTTGAGTATCCTGTCAGGCCGATATCAAGCTAGTTAGATCTCCTATCTTATCTGTCTTTCTTCTCTGCGTGCACCGCCTGGTGTTGCTCCTCTTATCATTCTCTCTCCTCTTCTCTGCATGCACCGCCTGGTGTTGCTCCTCTTATCATTCTCTCTTCGCTTCTCTGCATGCACCGCCTGGTGTTGCTCCTCTTATCATTCTCTCTCCTCTTCTCTGCATGCACCGCCTGGTGTTGCTCCTCTTATCATTCTCTCTTCTCTTCTCTGCGTGCACCGACTGGTGTTGCTCCTCTTATCATTCTATCTTCTCTGCGTGCACCGCCTGGTGTTGCTCCTCTTATCATTCTCTCTTCTCTTCTCTGCATGCACCGCCTGGTGTTGCTCCTCTTATCATTCTCTCTTACCTTCATGCATCGCCTGGTGTTGCTCCTCTTATCATTCTCTCTTATCTTCTCTGCGTGCACCGCCTGGTGTTGCTCCTCTTATCATTCTCTCTTCTCTTCTCTGCATGCACCGCCTGGTGTTGCTCCTCTTATCATTCTCTCTTACCTTCATGCATCGCCTGGTGTTGCTCCTCTTATCATTCTCTCTTATCTTCTCTGCATGCACCGCCTGGTGTTGCTCCTCTTATTATTCTATCTTCTCTGCATGCACCGCCTGGTGTTGCTCCTCTTATCATTCTCTCTTCTCTTCTCTGCATGCACCGCCTGGTGTTGCTCCTCTTATTATTCTATCTTCTCTGCATGCACCGCCTGGTGTTGCTCCTCTTATCATTCTCTCTTCTCTTCTCTGTGTGCACCGCCTGGTGTTGCTCCTCTTATCATTCTCTCTTCTCTTCTCTGCGTGCACCGACTGGTGTTGCTCCTCTTATCATTCTCTCTTCTCTTCTCTGCGTGCACCGCCTGGTGTTGCTCCTCTTATCATTCTCTCTCCTCTTCTCTGCATGCACCGCCTGGTGTTGCTCCTCTTATCATTCTATCTTCTCTGCATGCACCGCCTGGTGTTGCTCCTCTTATTATTCTATCTTCTCTGCATGCACCGCCTGGTGTTGCTCCTCTTATCATTCTCTCTTCTCTTCTCTGCGTGCACCGCCTGGTGTTGCTCCTCTTATCATTCTCTCTTCTCTTCTCTGCGTGCACCGACTGGTGTTGCTCCTCTTATCATTCTCTCTTCTCTTCTCTGCATGCACCGCCTGGTGTTGCTCCTCTTATCATTCTCTCTTACCTTCATGCATCGCCTGGTGTTGCTCCTCTTATCATTCTCTCTTATCTTCTCTGCATGCACCACCTGGTGTTGCTCCTCTTATCATTCTCTCTTATCTTCTCTGCATGCACCACCTGGTATTTCTCCTCTTCCCATTTTACAGAGCTGCGTCTCTAGCTCTCCCTGTTGAATTCTGTTATTAGTAAACAAAGTGCTAGGTGCCAGGCCCTTGTCTGGGGGTGTTCTCCAAGTAGTAAAGATAGTGTGTGACTGAAATAGCACACTGTTCCCTGTATAGTGCACTACTTTTGAGGGTACTAAGGTACCATTGCTGACAAATGTATGGTGTGCTTTTTAAAGTTGCTGTTACCACCGCTTTCTGTCTTTCTGTGTGTCTTTTATTTAACAGTAATATTCGAAGGGATAGTGCTGTTATCCCAGTACACTGATATTAGGGGTTGAAATTGGCTTTCGTTTTGTTTCTAGTAGCTTTTTTGTTGCTGGAAATTGTGACTTCATCAAACATTGTGAAAATGTTTATCATAACCAAAGAGGGATTGGGATGCAAGAGTGTGTGTGTGTGCGCGTGTGTGTGTGCGCGTGTGTGTGGGCGCGTGTGTGTGTGCGCGTGTGTGTGTGCGCGTGTGTGTGTGCGTGCGTGAGCGTGCGTGTGTGCTGGTAGTTAATCTTCATTTCAAAGATATGGAGGAAAACTAGCAGGGATCATCCGTCAGTCACCACTGTTGAAGTTGTCAGTCTGGGTTTAAACGAACGCAGTACTGGAGCTGAAAGTATGCCACATTTGTTTTCAAGTTCACTTTATGACAAGAGTGCTGTTGAGTATGCAAATGTATTATTTTTGAAGAAAATATTGTAAATATAATTTGTGAATATTTTTGTATCATCTTGATAATTTTTTGTCCTTTTACATAATTAGTCAAAGTCCAACTGATCCCATCCTCCCAAAACAAACCCAACACTGACTGTAGTTGAGTCTCAAATTACACCCTGTTCCCTATAGTGTTGCCATGATGCCAGTATCGCGATTCTACGATACCAGATTTTCCTTGGTAAAAAAGGAAACACGAAGCAGACTCCACTGTGGTTCTTTAAAACCTACTTTTGTAAAATATTGTGTTACAGCTTGGAAAATAAACACATGTGACTCTGGGTAACAAGACTGTCTTTTCCATCATTAGGACTGTTTTCGTCAAGACATCGAGTCTCCTTCATGTTTTTTTTCCTTTGTTTCCTTACTTCCTAGTATCGCGACACTGGTATCATGACAAAACTACTATATACTGTAAACTGCAATACTTTTGACCAGGGACCATAGGGAAACTCATAGAACTCTGGTCAAAAGTATTGCACGACATAGGGAATACAGACTGTCTTCTCTCTCCTCTCATAGGTGAACCTATCCCCTCCAAATGTCTCATTGTCAGCTATATGCTGCCGATCTCTCTCTCTCTGTGTCTGTGGTCCATCCACTTTAACAGATATCTCTCTCTGTGGTCCATCCACTTTAACAGATATCTCTCTCTGTGGTCCATCCACTTTAACAGATATCTCTCTCTGTGGTCCATCCACTTTAACAGATATCTCTCTCTGTGGTCCATCCACTTTAACAGATATCTCTCTGTGGTCCATCCACTTTAACAGATATCTCTCTCTGTGGTCCATCCACTTTAACAGATCTCTCTCTGTGGTCCATCCACTTTAACATATCTCTCTCTCTGTGGTCCATCCACTTTAACAGATATCTCTCTCTCTGTGTGTGGTGGTCCATCCACTTTAACAGATATCTCTCTCTCTGTGTGGTGGTCCATCCACTTTAACATATCTCTCTCTGTGGTCCATCCACTTTAACAGATATCTCTCTGTGGTCCATCCACTTTAACAGATCTCTCTCTGTGGTGGTCCATCCACTTTAACAGATATCTTTCTGTGGTCCATCCACTTTAACATATCTCTCTCTGTGGTCCATCCACTTTAACAGATATCTCTCTCTGTGTGGTGGTCCATCCACTTTAACAGATATCTCTCTCTGTGTGGTGGTCCATCCACTTTAACAGATCTCTCTCTCTGTGTGGTGGTCCATCCACTTTAACAGATATCTCTCTCTGTGTGGTCCATCCACTTTAATAGATCTCTCTCTCTGTGGTCCATCCACTTTAATAGATCTCTCTCTCTCTGTGATCCGTCCACTGTAACAGATATCTCTCTCTCTGTTGTCCATCCACTTTAACAGATCTCTCTCTCTGTGGTCCATCCATTTTAACAGATCTCTCTCTGTGGTGGTCCATCCACTTGAACAGATATCTCTCTCTGTGGTCCATCCACTTGAACAGATATCTCTCTCTGTGGTCCGTCCACTTTAACAGATATCTCTCTCTGTGGTCCATCCACTTGAACAGATATCTCTCTCTCTGGTCCGTCCACTTTAACAGATATCTCTATGTGGTCCATCCACTTTAATAGATCTCTCTCACTGTGTGATCCGTCATAACAAACCCAGTGGACCCATTTCGAATCCACTATGTTCCTAGACAACAACTGTACGGTAGCCTTTCCTTCTGTCGTAGGCAGTGTCCCAAATACGCTCCGTTTTGGGACGTAGCTTCTCTCTGTCTCCCAACTTCTTCATCCCTGGTGTCATTCATAATAGACTGGTCAGGCATTTTTTTGGGGGGGGGGATAAAAATTTAAATATAATGTATCAAGTGTGATAAAGCAATATTCACAGATCTTCTTTTGTGCTCAAATGTTGTAGAGTAAAATTCATATAGAAGTCGTGTATTTCGAGAACTAACATTCACATTTTTAAATAAGAATGGACAATAATGATTCACAAAAACTGTGGGAGTTATCCACTATCTTTCAATGTTATCAGAGAACTATGTCAATATCATAATTGTTGCTAATTATTGTCAATATACAAAGTGGTATTTTAGAGATACCACAGCCTTATGTTAAAGAAATGTTTGATATTGTTTTTATTTTTGTTATTGAAAATTTGGCTTTTAAAAAAAAAAGCTTAAAGACCATTTACATTTTGTTTCCCATTTTAAATGCTGTTTTCTTTTGGAGGGGGGGTAAATTATTTTGTATTGTTTTTTTTGTTTTTTTTATGTAAAGTTAGACATCTAATTTCATTTAACTGTAGCAATGTACTGATTAAAACATCCTGGTTATTGTAAACCTAACATTTTAAACTTCATTATTGCTCTAGAAATAGTTTTTGTTACAGTACAAGAGATATGTCGATAGAATAGCTGATATTAATGTAAAGCCTGTCACTTAAATCATGAAATCAATTGATCAATCTTCTTGACAAAGGACTGCCACATCAACTTTTCTTTTGAATTGATATCTGAATTGAAACCTAAACTTGATCAATCCCATGGCGATACCTAGCTCCGGTCCCGGGGTGTTACGTCACGTGTAATGCACTGGACCAGAGCTAGGAGATACACAGCTATCAGGTTTGTGTAGAGGGCAACCTAAATCTGTAACAATCATCTGAAAGTATAGCGTTTCTGTGGGAAATTCAGTTTCAAAAAGGAAAAACAAAAAAAACCAGGCAGTACACAACCCATTTAGGCTTAGGAAGGATCTGCATGGGAGACTGCTATAGTGGTTATCTGTTGGCCCTAGGATAAACCTGTACACAATGTAAATGAATAGAGACACTTGTGAACAGAAATGTATTCATTTTCCCTGGGAATGTGTATCGTTTTATTCAGAATATCAAGAGGCTTGCAACCTCTTCAATTGGAAGAAGGCCTGACTTATGGAAAATGAAAAGTTGTTAGTTAGGCTGGTCTGTAGAAAAAAATCTCTTCTTGGCATTTTTTGGTGACCCTTCTCTGTAATTTACTTTAACCTATTTTGTTACTTAAGGGGGGACTGGGACAGCTATGTTTGGCCTACATGTTAATATTTAGCCTACGTGTACTAGTCTATCACCTGAGTATCTGAGGTGCTACAACTGTAAAGAAAAAAAAGAGTATTGAGGAAAATACCGGGGGAGGGATGAATAGGGGGTCCAAACCCAAACAGATTGTAACCAAATCCATAGTTTGGGCAATTTTTTTATGAAATCTAAATGGTACAAGCTAAGGTGAAAATGTGGCCATTTGTCTCTATGTTTGTACATTGTATGTACAATCATTTCATATTCTAAAAACTGGTCAGAAAAATATAGGAACTAATTGTGATTTTTAGTCTTGCAGAATTATTGTATGTAGTTAGATGATGTGACAAGCTAATATTTATCTAATAAATATGTATTCAGATGATATCTGTATGCCATTGTTTTCTTGTCGTCAGTTATTTTTCTGGATTATAAACCAAGTTGAAGCTGAGGCCCACTCTAGCTCTATACCATATACCTGAGTAGTCAGGAGGACCCAGGATGTGAGTAGATACATGTAACTGCCAAAACGACAACATAAAGTGGATGGGGGGGGCATTGCCATGCTAGCCAAAATAATGGCCTGCCCAGCATTTCTATACGTTACCCTAAGCATTACCTCAGGGGCCACACCTGTGTGGAAGCACCTACTTTCAATGTACTTTGT
Organism: Salmo trutta; assembly: GCF_901001165.1. NCBI lineage: Eukaryota > Metazoa > Chordata > Actinopteri > Salmoniformes > Salmonidae > Salmo > Salmo trutta. The sequence continues at coordinate 44,196,951 of NC_042958.1, forward strand.
ATCCCTCATTCACTCACGTGTTTCCTTTATTCTGGCAGTTACCTGTATGTCTATTTTTTTTTTTTTATATATAGATAATGTAATGTTAATTATTTGTTAAATATTAACTCTGATGATAATTCATTTTGGTATTGTCCATATATATATGTTGCTTGTTTTTGGTCACAGGTCCAGGAATGGCAGAAGAATTGCAACATTTACCTGGAGCTAACTCTGCAGATACCACTACTGGGTGATTTGAAAAGTCATAGTCAATCGATCAATAATATAATAATACTCTTAGTAAAAAATGTTTATTTTTAATTTACAATCTGTAGGAAACTATGAGAATTGAAAGGTTCAGACCTTTTGTGAAACATCACAGCACAGTTGAAAAATATGTGGCAAATTGAAATCCAATATGGATGGTGTTAAGAGATAGATGGGAGGAGTTGAATGGAGCTGAAGGTTGGGACTAATAACAACAAGATAACTGATGTAAAACGTACGGGGCCTGTAAAATGTATATAGGTTCAGAAATGTTGTGAAACAGCACAGTTAAAAATATGTGGCAAATAGAAATTAAACTGGATGGACATCAGAAATAGATGGTTGAGGTTAGAGGAAGGACAGGAGTAAAAACAAACAAAATATAACTATTGTAAAATAGACTGTGCCTGTAAAATGTAGATAGTATGGACGGTGGCAATTTTAGCATATACATCTTGGTGGGGAAAAGAAAAATAATTGTGGGATGCATGCCAGCAAAGCCACTACACAACACAACACTAAACAATACATTAATTGCACTATAACGGTGACAAACAGTGCCCAAAAACTGTTAGGGCCTACATAAAGCAGTCCCAACAGCAGAGTCCCAACACCTTACCACCGCTACACCTTGGCTATTGGCGGAGCCTTGTCTGGCAGTGGAACAGTTCATTCAGCCTCATTTACTGCCTTTTTAAAAAACAAAGCTGATATGGCTGACTTGCTTTAACAAATGAGTTTCGACTGACAATTGAGATGTACAAACTATGACATAAGGGGACAAGTGGATAAGAGGCAATTCGTAATTTCGATTAAGACATTAATGAGCGAGCGACGACAGACACAGTCAATATAACTATTTGTTCAGCACTTTTGAAGTGTACAGTGACAGAATTCAGAACATGCGATGTTCTTACAGTGTACTCCCTGTACAGTCGTGGCCAAAGGTTTTGAGAAAGACACAAATATTAATTTTCACAAAGTATGCTGCCTCAGTTTGTATGATGGCAATTTTCATATATTCCAGAATGTTATGAAGAGTGATCAGATGAATTGCAATTAATTGCAAAGTGCCATGCAAATGAACTGAATCCTCAAAAAAACATTTCCACTGCATTTCAGCCCTGCCACAAAAGGACCAGCTGACATCAGACTGATATTCTGCAAAAGGTACAGGGATTGGACTGCTGAGGACTGGGGTAAAGACATTTTCTCTGATGAATCCCCTTTCCAATTGTTTGGGGCATCTTGAAAAAAGCTTGTCCGGAGATGACAAGGTGAGCGCTACCAAAAGTCCTGTGTCATGCCAACAGTAAAGCATCCTGAGACCATTCATGTGTGGGGTTGCTTCTCAGCCAAGAGAGTGGGCTCACTCACAATTTTGTCTAAGCACAGCCATGAATAAAGAATGGTACAAACACATCCTTCGAGAGCAACTTCTCCCAACCATCCAGGAACATCCAGGAACAATGCCTTTTCCAGCATGATGGAGCACCTTGCCATAAGGCAAAAGTGATAACTAAGTGGCTAGGGGAACAAAACATAGATATTTTGGGTCCATGGCCAGAAAACTCCCCAGACCTTAATCCCATTGAGAACTTGTGGTCAATCCTCAAGAGGTGGATGGACAAACAAAACCCCACAAATTCTGACAAACTCCAAGCATTGATTATGCAAGAATGGGCTGCCATCAGTCAGGATGTGGCCCAGAAGTTAATTGACAGCATGCCAGGGCAGATTGCAGAGGTCTTGAAAAAGAAGGGTCAACACTGCAAATATTGACTCTTTGCATCAACTTCATGTAATTGTCAATAAAAGCCTTTGACACTTATGAAATGCTTGTAATTATACTTCAGTTTTCCATAGTAACATCTGACAAAAATATCTAAAAACACTGAAGCAGCAAACTTTGTGGAAATTTATATTTGTGTCATTCTCAAAACTTTTGGCCACGACTGTACACTATACTGTATATACAGAAGTATGTGGACTCCCCTTCAAATTAGTGGATTCGGCTATTTCAGCCACACCCGTTGCTGACAGGTGTATAAAATCGAGCACAGAGCCATGCAATCGCCATAGACAAACATGTAATATAGCTTTCTCGTGTTCTTCAAATTTCTATTTCTTGTGTGTTTTTGTTTTACTTGACTTATTTTATAGTATTACGGATATTGAGTCATTGTTGGGAAAGAGCTTGCAAGAAAGACATTTCACTGTATTTGTGCACGTGACAAACTTTAATGAGCAGCACAGAGTCATGGGTCACTGCACACATGGAGTGTGCCTGAAAGTGGGAGTGTCAACAGAAGTGGGAGTGTCAACAGAAGTGGGAGGGTCAACAGAAGTGGGAGGGTCAACAGAAGTGGGAGGATCAACAGAAGTGGGAGGATCAACAGAAGTGAGTGGATGTATGGAAAGCGAATCAGCTAATTGGGCAGATTTTTTTCCCACTCAAGACCGTTTTGCGTGGCTGATTGGGCTGCACGACGAGTCAAGTGTTGACAACTGGCATTTTAGCTAAGCCTAATCCTTTTCCTAACCTTAACCTCATTCACCTAACCTGCTATGTAAACATTAAGCTGACTCGCAATGCACCTAGCTATCCCCTAACCAATAATGGAGCTTTGATGTTAAACCCGTCGCTGTTGATCTACCCACTTATTTTGCCTACGGACACTTTCAGGTACTTGGAGTGTGCCTATCTATACTTGCAGCACAACCCTGATTGCCAGAGAACACAAATGCGCAGCACAGCGAAATGCTGATTCCTAGATAGCATTAATGCGCAGCACAGCGAAATGCTGATTCCTTTAAACACCACACTGCCCTTGATATTCATCTGAACTTCCTCTTTGCCGTCGGCTGTGTATGTAAGTGCCTTGCGTGATAGTTCACTCCATCTCAAGTATATTTTTGTGTTAACACGTTGTGTTGAAATGCTACTTAACGTTTTATCGAGTCGGATAAAGATAATTTCAGGATGTTCGTTGGCGTTTACCGCCGCTCGGATGTATTCTGCTGGCCCGGCAGCCACTAACCCTGTTGTCTACTTTGACATTGCTGCAGACAACCAGTCCCTCGGGAGAGTAACCTTCGAGGTGAGTTCAGCTGTCTTGACCAGGAATTTGATCCGCGAGTTGCGTAGCTATACAAATGTGCTTTCTGATTGTTTAAGGCTCGGCTTTTGAGATAACGGGTAGCCTTATCCATTGGTATCATGAGGTGCACTAGGAATGGAGTAGGCTACTTTGACAACATGCTGCAACTTGTAACCAACGTGAAGTACACTCAGTTGGCGTTAAAACGCAATGAATTAACATGCCAACTCTGCAACCTTACTGTCGGTCTATTGTATTAACGCTGCATGCAACAGACTATATAACAACGGACTATATCACAACGGACTAGACTATATCATAACCAATCCTATTTTTATTTTGCAGCTGAATGCTGATGTGGTGCCAAAAACAGCAGGTATAGTAGGGGGGGGACGATTCAAAATGCAATAATGTGACATCATCCTTTGTATTCATAGTCAACTTCCTGTTGTGATGGGTAAACAAAACTTTTTGTTTTGTTTTTGTCCCTCAGAGAACTTCAGAGTCCTGTGCACAGGAGAAAATGGTTTTGGCTACAAGGGGTCTGTCTTCCACAGAGTCATCCCTCAGTTCATGTGCCAGGTAGCTAGGCCTAGTTACTGTTAAGGGTTATGTCATTGAATGGACTTTCTTTGTTTGTTTTTTTTGTTGAAATTATATATCCCAATTATCTTTTCACATTTATTGGGGTAAAGCATGACCCCTCTCTGTTTCACAGGGGTAAAGCATGACCCCTCTCTGTTTCACAGGGGTAAAGCATGACCCCTCTCTCTCTGTCTCTTTGTCTCTCTCTCTCTCTCTGTCTTTCACAGGCCTATGCTCGACCCCTCTAAATGTGTCTCTATTCATCTCTATAGGGAGGAGACTTTACTAATCACAATGGAACTGGAGGGAAATCGATCTATGGAACCAAATTCGAAGATGAGAACTTCAAGCTGAAGCACACAGGAGCTGGTAATTATTAATTCCCCTTTTTGGTAAATAGTGTGCATAAAAATATTATTTCCTCTCAACCCTTAGGTGGCAGCATTGCACTGCCCATATTTCAATGAGAGCTTAACAGCATAATGAACCCAATGTGGTCTAGCAGGATGATTCATTATTTTGGGTTAACACAGCCATAAGGAATCAATTGACCAAATATTGCTTTTCTTTGTGATTTGATGAAAGGTAATTAAGCAGTGCCTCATGTTGATGTTTTAGATCAGGGCTGTTCAATCCTGATCCTAGAGGGCCACTTCTGGTTTTCATTCTCTCCAAATCAGGGAGTGATTCACACCTGGGACACTAGGGGTGTGGTATTAACTACCAGGTAGAAGCAAAAAAACAGAACCTTAATTCAACAGCCCTGTTTTAGATCATTAACTTAATATTGTCATAGTAACTCTCCTTACCCAAATGCAACGTGTCTTGTCTTCAGCTGTGCAGTATCTCAGCTAACAGGCGTCACTTAGTTACATAATGTAATGTGCTGTTTCTTTGTCCATTTAGGCATTTTGTCAATGGCCAACGCTGGGCCCAACACCAATGGCTCTCAGTTCTTCATCTGCACCGACAAGACAGAGTGGTACGTACAGACAGACATACCTTTCAAGACAGGGTGGTATGTACAGACAGACATGCCTTTCAAGACAGGGTGGTATGTACAGACAGACAGACCTTTCAAGACAGGGTGGTACGTACAGACAGACATGCCTTTCAAGACAGAGTGGTACGTACAGACAGACATACCTTTCAAGACAGGGTGGTACGTACAGACAGACATGCCTTTCAAGACAGAGTGGTACGTACAGACAGACATACCTTTCAAGACAGAGTGGTACGTACAGACAGACATACCTTTCAAGACAGAGTGGTACGTACAGACAGACATACCTTTCAAGACAGAGTGGTACGTACAGACAGACAGACATACCTTTCAAGACAGAGTGGTACGTACAGACAGACAGACACCTTACTAGGGCAAACCATTGCCCATAGTAGAGCTGGGACGATAAACTGAAAACATTTTACTGATATTATTATGTACAGTAATTATCCTATACTAGAGAAATGTGAAGTTTGAAATATATCTGCTAATTTAGACAATTGATAACTACGATGTTCAAAGTAGTAGAAATTCAGGGCGTACCAAAGTAACTGAGGTGCACGTTGATAGATGTATCGTTTTGTTCATCATTGTGTTAAATCAGTCAATTTATGGTGCTGTGGATTTTCCGCCATATTGCTCAGCTCTTGCTCATAGTCATTAAGAGTCTGAGAGTAGAACTGCTGATTTAGGATCAGTTCTGCCTTTTAGATCATAAACAACAAATATTATATTGACTGGATCAGCACTCCAACACTGAGACGTTTCATGAATACAGTGCTTACCCATACCATTATGACTCTGTTGCCAATCCGGGGCAGTGATAATAAACATTTTTCTCTTTTTTTTAAAACATTTTTCTCCTCTCTCTCAGGTTGGATGGCAAGCATGTTGTGTTTGGCAGTGTGACCGAGGGACTGGATGTGATCAGGAAAGTGGAGTCGTTCGGATCCCGTTCTGGGCGTACATCCAAGAGGATCACCATCGCAGACTGTGGAGAGCTTAAGTAGCCTTGGACCGGCCAAATGGCACCTTATTCCCTATATAGTGCACACCTTTGGACCAGAGCCTAAATAGTGCACTATAGAGGGAACTGGTATGGAGTCGGTGTGATGGTTTCTAAACCCCTGCTACTGTGATTTCAATGTGAAATGATCTACTGTTTACAATACAGACTGGAACATAGGCTGTGTTTACACAGGCAGCCCAATTTTATTGGTAAAAGATCTGAGCTCATTGATCAAAATAGCAATTATTAGCAAAAGATCAGAATAGAACTGCGTCTTTAAACATATCAATTGTGTCTGTATGGCATGTTGACAAGTGTTTGTTTTTTTCAGGGATATTATGTCAAACACTGTTTTTAGTGGGGAAAGGGAAAGTTAGACTTATTCTGTGGTTGATCTTTTCGATAAAGTTTTCAACCACCCACTTACTGGGCCAGTGCTAAGCTAACTCATTCAATGTGAACGTATCCAATAAACCAGTTGATGCCTGTGCGTATGCCTCAGTTAACCAGTTTGTCTAAATTCTTTTTTTTTTTTAAAGACAATGATTCTGGAAAGCCTATAATGTTTTGTAACAGGGACTGCAGTAACATCTGGAATAAACGTCATACACTTTTACATAACGTCAGATGGTTTTTGGCATTTGTGTGTTTTCTTCGCCTTCATACATTTCTTGCTCCAGCACATTTTCACAAGTAAATTCTGGCAGTGTTGTGCCAGGACAACAACCTCTCCCTCAATGTGACCAAGACAGAGGAGCTGATCGTGGACTACAGGAAAAGGCGGGCCGAACAGGCCCCCATTAACATCAATGGGGCTGTAGTGGAGCGGGTCGAGAGTTTCAAGTTCCTTTGTGTCTACATCACCAACAAACTATCATGGTCCAAACATACCAAGACAGTTGTGAAGAGGGCACGACAAAACCTATTCTCCCTCAGGAGACTGAAAAGATTTGGCATGGGTCCGCAAATCCTCAAAGCTCTACAGCTGCACCATCGAGAGCATCCTGACCGGTTGCATCACCGCCTGGTACGGCAACTGCTTGACATCTGACCGCAAGGCGCTACAGAGGATACTACGTATGGCCCAGTACATCGCTGGGGCCAAGCTTCCTGCCATCCAGGACCTATATAATAGGCAGTGTCAGAGGAAAGGGATAAAATTGTCAGACTCCAGTCACCCAAGTCATAGACTGCTGAACAATTAATCAAATGGCCACCGGACTATTTACATTTTTTGTAGTTTATTTGGTAAATGTTTTCTTAAACAGTGCAGTTCAAAAAGAGTTAAGGGCTTGTAAGTAAGCATTTCACGGTAAGGTCTACACTTGTATTCGGCACGTGACGAAGTTTGATTTGAAATTCAGAACTGACATACCACAAGTAAGAGCAGGACATTCTAGAAAGTTACACCACATCAAAGTTAAGATCATTGATATAAAATGAATAGTGAAGCGTGTAGTTATGAGCATTAACACGAGACTTGTTCCATTCATTCACAAAGCAATCAGTCAAAGACCATGATCCACGTTATTGTAGAGATGAATGTTTTCATTTCTCGTTGAGGGACATGAGCTTGGCTCTGTCTTCCATTGCACTGATGATCTTATGTCCTGTGTGACCCTCCTCCTTGACCCGAACCAGGGACCCTCTGAACACATTGCCAGTAGTCGCCCATGAAGCATCGTTACCCATCGCTCCACAAACGCCACGACCCTTTGCCGAGCAAGAGAAACCGACTTCAAGGTCTCAGCGCGAGTGACATCACCGATTGAAACACTACTAGCGTGCACAGCTGATGAGCTAGCCAGTTATATCAGAAACAACCATTTTGTTTTCGGCTGGTTCTGATTAATATTTGTATTTATTATGGATCTCAATTAGTTCCTGCCAAGGCAGCAGCTACTCTGCCTGGGGTTTATTATGAATCCCCATTAGTTCCTGCCAAGGCAGCAGCTACTCTGCCTGGGGTTTATTATGAATCCCCATTAGTTCCTGCAAAGGCAGCAGCTACTCTTCCTGGGGTTTATTATGGATCCCCATTAGTTCCTGCCAAGGCAGCAGCTACTCTTCCTGGGGTTTATTATGGATCCCCATTAGTTCCTGCCAAGGCAGCAGCTACTCTTCCTGGGGTTTATTATGGATCCCCATTAGTTCCTGCCAAGGCAGCAGCTACTCTGCCTGGGGTTTATTATGAATCCCCATTAGTTCCTGCCAAGGCAGCAGCTACTCTTCCTGGGGTTTATTATGGATCCCCATTAGTTCCTGCCAAGGCAGCAGCTACTCTTCCTGGGGTTTATTATGGATCCCCATTAGTTCCTGCCAAGGCAGCAGCTACTCTTCCTGGGGTTTATTATGGATCCCCATTAGTTCCTGCCAAGGCAGCAGCTACTCTTCCTGGGGTTTATTATGGATCCCCATTAGTTCCTGCCAAGCCAGCAGCTACTCTTCCTGGGGGTTATTATGGATCCCCATTAGTTCCTGCCAAGGCAGCAGCTACTCTCCCTGGAGTTATTATGGATCCCCATTAGTTCCGGCCAAGGCAGCAGCTATTCTTCCTGTGGTTTATTATGGATCCCCATTAGTTCCTGCCTAGTTAGTAGCTACTCTTCCTGGGGTTTATTATGGATCCCCATTAGTTCCTGCCAAGGCAGCAGCTACTCTTCCTGGGGTCCAGCAAAATTAAGGCAGTTTATACAATTATGATGAGAAGATTCAGTAGCTTATCGGGCTATGTCTGAATGGAAAATGTTTTTGTTATTTTGTAGTGGGAAAGACGTGAGTAAAGTACGTCGGAATAAAATGGCATGACAGGCCTGACGGAAACCGCAAATTGATCGGTGAATTTTTACAAATTTGACAAAACAAAATCTGCTAGACATACTTCGATATGGTTATTATATAATATAATATTATATCAACCCTTGTGCATAAAGGCATTTCCATCATCTCTCCCATAATTGATTTTACCGGCACAAAAAGTTCCAACCTTGTCTAGCAGATTTTGTTTTGTCAACATTTGGATAGTTTAGCCTACTGTTTCCATCAGGCCTGTCTGTTTACTTTTCTCACTTAAAAAGGTTAGATGGAAACCTGGTTAATGACAGATATTCAATCTGTGTTATAAACTGGAAGAAAACTAAATTATACAACAAATTTGATCTATTTAAACATTTGAATACAAATATCCCTCAAAGTACAACAGAAACCCTGTTTCAAATCGACTAAGAGCAAACAAGGCACATTGTGCTGTTGGTTTAAAGAGTTGTATAACCCTTCACAGTTCCATTATAACACCTTCACAGTTCCATTAGAACACCTTCACAGTTCCATTAGAGCATTCCCATTTCTACAGTACATCTACATTTGAGGCCATAGCCTGGTCCCAGATCTGTTCTCTCTATAGCCTGGTCCCAGATCTGGTGTCTCCTTCTATAGCCTGGTTCCAGATCTGTTGTCTCCTTCTATAGCCTGGTCCCATATCTGTTGTCTCCTTCTATAGCCTGGTCCCAGATCTGGTGTCTCCTTCTATAGCCTGGTCCCAGATCTGTTGTCTCCTTCTATAGCCTGGTCCCAGATCTGTTGTCTCCTTCTATAGCCTGGTCCCAGATCTGTTGTCTCCTTCTATAGCCTGGTCCCAGATTGGGTGTCTCCTATAGCTTGGTCCCAGATCTGTTTGTGCTTTTGCCAATTGTTGTCGTATGTCATTGTCAAGCCAATGATTTGGCATGATGGCACAAACAACAGACTTGCCACAAACAGACTGGCCACACACACACACCAACTGATTAATGGACTGCTGAGTGTATCTTTTTTTCTATTGCTTTGTTTGCTCTTTTCCATATTATGTCTATCTCTGATAAGCTACCCAGGAAAGGGCTGAAAATAGCCCATATTAACATATGTAGCCTTAGAAATAAGGTTCATGAAATCAACAACTTGCTAACATCAGATAACATTCATATATTAGCCATTTCTGAGACTCACTTAGATAATTCATTTGATGATTCAGCATTAGCAATACAATGATTTAACATCTATAGAAGAGACAGAAGTGCTTATGGGGGAGGTGTTGCTGTCTATATTCAGAGCCATATCCCTGTAATGCTTAGAGAAGATCTTATGTCAAGTGTTGTTGAAGTGTTGTGGTTGCAGGTTCACTTGGCACATCTAAAGCCTTTTCTTTTGGGGTGTTGCTATAGGCCACCAAGTGCTAACAGTCAGTATCTAAATAATATGTGGGAAATGCTTGATAGTTTATGTGATGTAAACAGAGAGGTCTACTTTCTTGGGGACCTGATTATTGACTGGTTTTCATCAAGCTGTCCGCTCAAGAGGAAGCTTCTTACTGTAACCAGTGCCTGTAATCTGGTTCAGGTTATTAATCAACCTACCGGGGTGTTTACAAACACTACAGGAACAAGATCATCCACATGTATTGATCACATTTTTACTAATATTGTAGAACTTTATTCTAAAGCTGTATCCGTACCCATGCAGTGATCACAATACAGTGGCTATATCCAGGAAAGCCAAAGTTCCAACAGCTGGGCCTAAAACAGTGTATAAGAGATCATACAAAAGATTTTGCTGTGACTCTTATGTGGATGATGTTAAAAATATTTGTTGGTTTGATGTGATGAGGAGCATCCAGACGCTGCACTTGATGAATTTATTAAATTGCTTCTTCCAATTATTGATAAACATAAACCTGTTAAGAAACTGACTTTTAGAACTGTTAAGGCTCCACGGATTGATGAGGAATTGAAAAACTGTATGGTTGAAAGAGATGGGGCAAAAGGAGTGGCTAATAAATCTGGCTGCACGTCTGACTGGCTGACTAACTGCAAATTGAGAAATGATGTGACTAAACTCAAAAAGAAGAAGAAGAAACTGTATTATGATGCCAAGATCAATGATATAAAGAATGATGGAAGAAAAACTTTTTAGTACTTTAAATGAAATGATGGGCAGAAAGACAAATTCAACTCCATCTTTCATCGAATCAGATGGCTTATTCATCACAAAACCATTTGATGTTGCCAATTATTTTAATGATTACCTCATTGACAAAGTGGTCAAACTTAGGCAGGAAATGCCAACAACGAACAGTGAGCCATCGTATTCATGCATAAAAAAAAACGAATAATGAATGAAAAGCATTGCAAGTTTGAATTTTGTAAAGTTAGTGTGGGAGAGGTGGAAAAATTATTGTTATCGATCAATAATGACAAACCTCCTGGCATTGACAACTTAGATGGAAAGCTACTGAGGATGGTAGCTGACTCTATAGCCACCACACTTTCAGCATGCTTATAGAGAAGGGCACTCAACATATACTGCACTGACACAAATGACTGATTGCTTGCTTGAAAGAAATTGATAATAAGTAGTACTGTTAGATTTCAGTGCAGCCTTTGATATTATTGACCATAACCTGTTGTTGAAAAAACTTGTGTGTTATGGCTTTTCAACCTCTGCTATATCGTGGATTCAGAGCTATCTATCTAATAGTGCTCAAAGGGTTTTCTTTAATGGAAGCTTCTCTAATGTCAAACAGCAGCTCTCTAGGCCCTCTACTCTTTTCTATTTTACCAATGACCTGCCACTGGCATTAAACAAAGCATGGGTTTCCATGTTTGCGGATGATTCAACCATATACGCATCAGCAACCACAGCTAATGAAGTCACTGAAACCCTTAACAAAGAGTTGCAGTCTGTTTTGGAATGGGTGGCCAGTAATAACCTGGTCCTGAACATCTCTAAAACTATGAACATTGTATTTGGTACAAATCCTTCCTTAAGTTCTAGACCTCAGCTGAATCTGGTAATGAATGGTGTGGATGTTGAACACGTTGAGGAGACTAAATTACTTGGTGTTGCCTTAGATTGTAAACATATAGATTCAATGGTTGTAAAGATGGGGAGAGATCTGTCCGTAATAAAGAGATGCTCTGCTTTTTTGACACCACACTCCAAAAAGCAAGTTCTAGTTTTGTCTATTCTTGATTATTGTCCAGTGTTGTGGTCCAGTGCTGCAAGGAAAGACCTAGTTAAGCTGCAGCTGGCCCAGAACAGAGCGGCACGTTTTGCTCTTCATTGTAATCAGAGGGCTGATATAAATACTATGCATGCCAATCTCTTGGCTAAGAGTTGAGGAGAGACTGACTGCATCACTTCTTGTTTTAGTAAGAAACAATGTGTTGGAAATCCCAAATTGTTTGCATAGTCTACTTACACACAGATCTGACACAAACACTTACCCCACCAGACATGCCACCAGGGGTCTTTTCATAGTGCCCAAATCCAGAACAAATTCAAGAAAGCGTACAGTATTATACAGAGCCCTTTTTGCATGGAACTTCCATCTCATATTTCTCAAATAAACAGTGAACCTGGTTTAAAAAAACAGATAAAGCAACACCTCACAGCACAACGCCTCCCACCTATTTGACCTAGATAGTTTGTGTCTATGCATTGATATGTGTGTAGTTCTGTCCTTGAGCTGTTCTCGTCTGTTGATGTTCTGTATTATGTCATGTTTCATGTTTTGTGTGGACCCCAGCCCAGGAAGAGTAGCTACTGCTTTTGCAACAACTAATGGGGATCCTGATAAAATACCAAATATGATCACTTATCTCTAGTTAAACTTCCTTCCAATCCAAACATTCAGGAAGTAATGCATGCACATGTAACCTATCGTTTAACTATGTATACATTCAGGAAGTAAAGCATACACATGTAAACTATCCTGTAACTGTAGGTACATTCAGGAAGTAAAGCATACACATGTAACCTATCCTATAACTGTAGGAACATTCAGGAAGTAAAGTATACACATGTAACCTATCCTGTAACTGTAGGTACATTCAGGAAGTAAAGTATACACACGTAACCTGTCCTATAACTGTAGGAACATTCAGGAAGTAAAGTATACACATGTAACCTATCCTATAACTGTAGGTACATTCAGGAAGTAAAGTATACACATGTAACCTATCCTGTAACTGTAGGTACATTCAGGAAGTAAAGTATACACATGTAACCTATCCTATAACTGTAGGAACATTCAGGAAGTAAAGCATACACATGTAACCTATCCTATAACTGTAGGAACATTCAGGAAGTAAAGCATAAACATGTAACCTATCCTATAACTGTAAAATCATTCGTTCTACTAGGTGGGCGGTAATGATCATGTCAACAAAGAGAATAGACACTGCAGCATTAAAAATAGTTTTATTTCATATAGCACTGTGGTGAATAACTATCTAGTTTTTGGTGCGAAAAGAGGCTATAATATAATTATATAAGCCAATTTGCATTTATAATACCATTAGAGCTCCAATATTACATTGGGTTTAACAAAAACTCTCGTAAAATACATCTTTGGAATGGTAACATAGATACCGTCCACAATAAGCACATATTTTCATAGATAACAATATATAAGGCACTTACTCGTTAATGCAAATAAGATATTCCTCCTACAAAATAATCAACAAAACCATTATAATGATTTTTCATTAAGGATATTCAAAAAAGTATGTACCATCCTTTAATACCGATACTAATTATACAGATTATACTAATACAGATTATACTAATTATATAGATTATACAGATTATACTAATACAGATTATACTAATTATACAGATTATACTAATACATATTCTACTAATTATACAGATTATACTAATACAGATTATACTAATTATACAGATTATACTAATTATACTAATAATTATACATGAATATTTCCTTCTTACTAGATAGTTGTTGCATATTACAAACAAAATCACAGTTCAGAAAACCTATATTTTTCCATTAATTATTTCTGTAAAATACATCATAACAGAAAGCAGACTTATCAAAGGAACCCATTTAAAAATGTTTAGAAAATAATATTCCAATAACAAATGCAGGAAAGGTGGTGTTTAAAATAGAAATATTAACTGTATGATTGACAGGATCTAAAATAAGAGTTATGAGTCAACTTGAATGAATCAATGAAGACGAATAATCAATGAATTGATTAAAATGAATCGTGCAGTTGTTTGGTTCTGTTTTCATAAAGGTATTGCACAGAAACGTTTCTGTCAGACAACACCCAGAATACATACTATTGTACAGTGCCTTCAGAAAATATTCAGACCCCTTGAATTTTTCCACATTTTGTTATGTTAGAACCTTATTCTAAAATGTATTAAATAGTTTTTTCCCTCATCAATCTACACACAATACCCCATAATGACAAAGAAAAAAGTGTTTTAGACATTTTTGCTAATTCATAAAAAAATATTTAAAAAATGAAATATCACATTTACATACAGTGGGGGAAAAAAGTATTTGATCCCCTGCTGATTTTGTACGTTTGCCCACTGACAAAGAAAGGATCAGTCTATAATTTTAATGGTAGGTTTATTTGAACAGTGAGAGACAGAATAACAGCAAAAAAATCCAGAAAAACGCATGTCAAAAATGTTATAAAATGATTTGCATTTTAATGAGGGAAATAAGTATTCAATTTTGAGTCTCATAGCAAAGGGTCTGAATACTTATGTAAATAAGGTATCTGTTTTTTATTTTTAATACATTTGCAAAAATGCAAAAAAAAAGCAACACATTTTTTTTTAAACCTGTTTTGCTTTGTCATTATGGTGTAGTGTGTACTGTAGATTGCTGAGGATGTAATTTAAAAAAATCCATTTTAGAATAAGTCTGTAATGTAACAAAATATGGAAAAAGTCAAGGGGTCTGAATACTTTCTGAAGGCACTGTGTGTACAGTGGGTATACGATACTGCAATATATGCTTTCAACAGCTACTGATACTGAATATTTTGACCCACAGCGGTCTCGGAAGATCTGGTTTTGGCCCACAGAGGACTTGGAAAATATGGTTTTGACCCATAGCAGTCTCGTAAGATATGGTTTTGACCCACAGCCGTCTCTGAAGATCTGGTTTTGACCCACAGCAGTCTCTGAAGATATGGTTTTGACCCACAGCAGTCTCTGAAGATATGGTTTTGACCCACAGCAGTCTCTGAAGATATGGTTTTGACCCACAGCAGTCTCTGAAGATATGGTTTTGACCCACAGCAGTCTCGGAAGATCTGGTTTTGACCCACAGCAGTCTCGGAAGACCTGATTTTGACCCATAGCAGTCTCGTAAGATCTGGTTTTGACACATAGCAGTCTCGTAAGATATGGTTTTGACCCACAGCAGTCTCGGAAGATCTGGTTTTGACCCACAGCAGTCTCTGAAGATATGGTTTTGACCCACAGCAGTCTCGTAAGATATGGTTTTGACCCACAGCAGTCTCGTAAGATATGGTTTTGACCCACAGCAGTCTCGGAAGATCTGGTTTTGACAGACAGCAGTCTCGGAAGACCTGGTTTTGACCCATAGCAGTCTCGTAAGATCTGGTTTTGACCCATAGCAGTCTCGTAAGATATGGTTTTGACCCACAGCAGTCTCGTAAGATATGGTTTTGACCCATAGCAGTCTCGGAAGATATGGTTTTGACCCACAGCAGTCTCTGATAAAAAACATACAGTAACTAGTCTATGTTCTATATTTCCAATGAAACATGTTAGATGTAAAATAATAAATATATAAACAGGTAATGTGAAATCCAGGTCTGACATCTTTATAAATCTTTTTTTAGTTAATTCACAGTTGATAAGATATGCTGTTGACCCATAATCCACTTCACTTGAGCCAGGATTCAATCAAAAGTGCATTGCACTGTTGACAATGCACCTTTTATTAAAGGCAAATTTCCCAGACATTAACGGAGATCTCATTCACGGTAAACGGTGCGGATGACCACTCAAGTGTAAATTACTTTTAAAAGTCAAGTGCTATGCGTTTGTTGACAACACGCCTTTGATGGAATCCCGGACTTGGTTATTTTAAGACGTGAAATGAATGAACACATCTAGATAAAGTAAAACCTGAAGCATTACTCAAGTACAGGTACAGGTACAGGTACAGTTGAAGTTGGAAGATTACATACACTTTAGCCAAATACATTTAAACTCAGTTTTCCACAATTCCTGACATTTAATCCTAGTAAAAATGTCCTGTCTTAGGTCAGTTAAGATCACCACTTTACTTTAAGAATGTGAAATGTCAGAATAATAGTAGAGAGAATTATTTATTTCAGCTTTTATTTCTTTCATCACATTCCCAGTGAGTCAGAAGTTTACATACACCCAATTAGTGTTTGGTAGCATTGCCTTGAAATTGTTTAACTTGGGTCAAACGTTTCTGGTAGCCTTCCACAAGCTTCCCACAATACGTTGGGTGAATTTTGGCCCATTACGCCTGACAGAGCTGTTGTAACTGAATCAGGTTTGTAGGCCTCCTTGCTCGCACACACTTTTTCAGTTCTGCCCACTCATTTTCTATAGGGTTGAGGTCAGGGCTTTGTGATGGCCACTCCAATACCTTGACTTTGTTGTCCTTAAGCCATTTTGCCTCAACTTTGGAAGTCTGCTTGGGGTCACTGTCCATTTGGAAGACCCATTTGCGACCAAGCTTTAACTTCCTGACTGATGTCTTGACATGTTGCTTCAATATATCCACATCATTTTCCTACCTCATGATGCCATCTATTTTGTGAAGTGCACCAGTCCCTCCTGCAGCAAAGCAACCCCACAACATGATGCTGCCACCCCCATGCTTCACGGTTGTGATGGTGTTCTTCGGCTTGCAAGCCTCCCCCTTTTTCCTCTAAACATAACAATGGTCATTATGGCCAAACAGTTCTATTTTTGTTTCATCAGACCAGAGGACATTTCTCCAAAAAGTATGATCTTTGTCCCCATGTGCAGTTAGTTGCAAACCATAGTCTGGCTTTTTTTATGGCGGTTTTGGAGCAGTGGCTTCTTCCTTGCTGAGCGGCCTTTCAGATTATGTCGATTTAGGACTCGTTTTACTGTGGATATAGATACTTTTGTACCTGTTTCCTCCAGCATCTTCACAAGGTCCCTTGCTGTTGTTCTGGGATTGATTTGCACTTTTCGCACCAAAGTACATTCATCTCTAGGAGACAGAACGCGTCTCCTTCCTGAGCGGTATGATGGCTGCGTGGTCCCATGGTGTTTATACTTGCATACTATTTTCTGAGGTCTTGGCTGATTTCTTTTGATTTTCCCATGATGTCAAGCAAAGAGGTACTGAGTTTGAAGGTAGGCCTTGAAATACATCCACAGGTACACCTCCAATTGACTCAAATGATGTCAATTAGCCTATCAGAAGCTTCTAAAGCAATGACATAATTTTCTGGAATTGAACCAAGCTGTTTAAAGGCACAGTCAACTTAGTGTATGTAAACTTCTGACCCACTGGAATTGTGATACAGTTAATTATAAGTGAAATATTCTGTAAACAATTGTTGGAAAAATTACTTGCGTCATGCACAAAGTAGATGTCCTAACCGACTTGCCAAAACTATAGTTAGTTAACAAGAAATTTGTGGAGTGGTTGAAAAACGAGTTTTAATTACACCAACCTAAGTGTATGTAAAACTTCCGACTTCAACTGTTATTACAAATTACTAAATTAATGAATCCTGTAAACACAGAGGGTGCGTTTAGACAGACAGCCCAATTCTGATATTTATTTTCACTAATTGGTCTTTTAACCAATCAGATCACCTCTGAAAAAAGATTTGACATAAAAAGATCTGATGTGATTGGTCAAAGACCTGTCTAAACCCAGCCTAACAGATGTCACTTAAGCCCCATTTATACCTGGTTCTAACATGCATCCTTTGTCCTGATCTTGTCCACATTCTGATTGTGTCAACATTTTCAGACAGGTGTAGACGATTAAAAGACGCATTGTGATCTGATTTGGATCAGATCTTCCTGACCACGTCCGGAGGTACAAAACCATTTAAATCGTCAGTATCCCGACCTTCTAAAATAATTCACAGGTGGCACCATTGACTTATGGCATCAATTTGTGTCTTAAAATAAATAAATAAATACTACTTTGAAAGAATGGCTGTCAGAATCATGAGGATACAGTGAGGAACCAGGAAATCTGGTCACAATACGGACACAGTGGACGGACATGATACATTTTAATACCATGTGTAGACAGACATATTTTCAGAAAATGTGAGCACAATCAGAATGAGGACAACATCAGGACAAAGGATACATGTTAGTGCCAGGTATAAAAAAGGCTAGAGGTACAGCTTGGCATTGGGTAGGTAGGCAGGAGCTACTATGCTGACAGCGATATCGTCATAAAACACACAACACACACACACACAAGGTTTGGGGTCAATTCCATTTCAATTCAGGAAGTAATTGAATCCTGAATAGACTTAGTGAAATGGAATAGTCCGCAATTCACACATGTAGGGAACAGAGAAACAGGTCAAATGTTTTTATAGTACAACAGAGTATGACGGTTTTAGTGAGATATACACAACACATTAGATGAGCGTCAACTCTTCATTAACCACTGGAGGGTTAAGTGAACTTAAGGCCAGGGAAGTGAACTAAAGCGCAGGGATGTCAATTTAAGGCCAGGGAAGTGAACCAGGGAAGTGAACTTGACTTCGGGGTGAAGTTTACCCTACCGTAGGTAGATATCTAGGATCAGCTTCCCCTCCCCCAGACCTAACCTTAAACATTAGTGTAGAAAATACTAAACTGACCCAAGATCAGTGCCTAGGGGGCAACTCCATGAACTTGTGGCCAGATAACGACAGGTTATTATTGCACGCGACGACAGTAGTAGCCGAGGACCTTGCATTTTTCACACAGGTGCTGTGGGTGCTCCTTGCTCTGGTCTGAAACATCTAACCCATCAGGTTTCTCCAGAGGTCTCTACACAAAGAAACACAGGTAACATGAAGCTATTTAAAACACAGAGAAACACAGGTAACACACTTTACATTAAGCTATTTAAAACACAATGAATTCAACCTTTTATTTACCCAGGTCCCATTGACGTCAGAGGATCTCTTTTACAAGGGAGTGGCCACCGATATTTATAGGGTTTATAAGTAGTTTATAAACTGTTAATTATTAGTTTATAATGTTTATGAATCAGTAATAAACACTTCAAAGTTACACAATCAGTTGAAATAATGTCCTTGAGACAATAGAACAATTGGATGGAGGTATGTCATGGTAGCCTGGTCTCATATGTAGGCCTATATGCAAGACAACACAAACAGATCTGGGACCAGGCTAATATCATGGATAATAAACAAAATGGAAGTATTTACCTGCTTGTGAGGGTAAACGTTGATGTGGCACTTGATACATTCTTGTCCCATGTTGGCCCAGGAGTTCCCACTCATCCACTTCCTCTTGCATTTAGGGCACTTGTATTCCCCAAAACATCTCTTCTTGCCCTGATATGGGGTCTGGCCTTCCCCTTTCGGCCGAGCCTGGAGATAAAGCAAATAGAAGCTTTGCATCGAATTTACAGATGAAACAACATCAAATGGTCATATTGTATTTCATTGTAGTATCCAGAGAGAAATCTCTGTGCACAGCAAGCCCTCTACATCCAGGTGCTGCTTCTGGCAGATACAACTAGTACCCAGAAAAACTGTGTAAAAACGGCTCACTGTAAAAAAATAAATAAAAAATAAATAAAAAATAAAAAAACAGGCGACCGACCTTCACTTCTATAAGTGTCATTTGACGTGTCATTTGCGATGATCCAACTAACAATGTTTCACATACGACTTTCTTCAGTGTCACTGAATGACAGTGGCATTACGACAACTGACGTTACGACCACTGACCATGGTCTTGACTCTAGGTGACGTTACGACCACTGACCATGGTCTTGACTCTTGGTCCACATATTGTATATTGAGAAATACATTACATGGCCAAATGCACATAATGTGTATCAATTCAATCGCCTCCCATCACTTTAGCAGGGAGGGATAACATATTGGGTTTCTCAACTTTAGCAGGGAGAGATAACATATTGGGTTTCTCAACTTTAGCAGGGAGAGATAACATATTGGGTTTCTCAACTTTAGCAGGGAGAGATAACATATTGGGTTTCTCAACTTTAGCAGGGAGAGATAACATATTGGGTTTCTCAACTTTAGCAGGGAGGGATAACATATTGGGTTTCTCAACTTTAGCAGGGAGGGATAACATATTGGGTTTCTCAACTTTAGCAGGGAGATAACATATTGGGTTTCTCAACTTTAGCAGGGAGAGATAACATATTGGGTTTCTCAACTTTAGCAGGGAGATAACATATTGGGTTTCTCAACTTTAGCAGGGAGATAACATATTGGGTTTCTCAACTTTAGCAGGGAGGGATAACATATTGGGTTTCTCAACTTTAGCAGGGAGGGATAACATATTGGGTTTCTCAACTTTAGCAGGGAGGGATAACATATTGGGTGTCTCAACTTTAGCAGGGAGAGATAACATATTGGGTTTCTCAACTTTAGCAGGGAGATAACATATTGGGTTTCTCAACTTTAGCAGGGAGAGATAACATATTGGGTTTCTCAACTTTAGCAGGGAGAGATAACATATTGGGTTTCTCAACTTTAGCAGGGAGAGATAACATATTGGGTTTCTCAACTTTAGCAGGGAGGGATAACATATTGGGTTTCTCAACTTTAGCAGGGAGGGATAACATATTGGGTTTCTCAACTTTAGCAGGGAGCGATAACATATTGGGTTTCTCAACTTTAGCAGGGAGATAACATATTGGGTTTCTCAACTTTAGCAGGGAGATAACATATTGGGTTTCTCAACTTTAGCAGGGAGGGAAAACATATTGGGTTTCTTTGGAGCATTGCCAGCTCGAAACACTGAAGCAGAATTATGAAGAGATTTGATGACAGCCTCACCGGTGGGTAAGATGACGGAAAAAGCAGTTCATAATCACATATTGAATGTTGGTGTAAGTTCCTGTCAAATTGCATATTGAGAAATAAGGCAGTATCCCCTATGGACCCCTATTCCCTATATAGAGCACTACTTCTGACTAGGGCCCTATGGAAATATATTGTATATAGGGAATAGGGTGCCATTAAATGGGAAGTAGCCCAAGCCTGCTGCCATGTTGTTGCAACCACCAGCTTCTAAAATTCAGAACGGAGAATTTCATCACTTACTGTAATACCTTCCCAGACATAGGCCCTCTCTACCAAAAACCAACCCGGACACAGGCCCTCTCTACCCCATACCAAACCAGACACAGGCCCTCTCTACCAAAAACCAACCCGGACACAGGCCCTCTCTACCCCATACCAAACCAGACACAGGCCCTCTCTACCCCATACCAAACCAGACACAGGCCCTCTCTACCAAAAACCAACCCGGACACAGGCCCTCTCTACCTCATACCCACCCAGACACAGGCCCTCTCTACCCCCTACCCACGCAGACACAGGCCCTCTCTACCCCCTACCCACCCAGACACAGGCCCTCTCTACCCCATACCCACCCAGACACAGGCCCTCTCTACCCCATACCCACCCAGACACAGGCCCTCTCTACCCCCTACCCACCCAGACACAGGCCCTCTCTACCCCATACCCACCCAGACACAGGCCCTCTCTACCCCATACCCACCCAGACACAGGCCCTCTCTACCCCATACCAAACCAGACACAGGCCCTCTCTACCCCCTACCCACCCAGACACAGGCCCTCTCTACCCCATACCCACCCAGACACAGGCCCTCTCTACCCCATACCCACCCAGACACAGGCCCTCTCTACCCCCTACCCACCCAGACACAGGCCCTCTCTACCCCCTACCCACCCAGACACATGCCCTCTCTACCCCCTACCCACCCAGACACAGGCCCTCTCTACCCCATACCCACCCAGACACATGCCCTCTCTACCCCATACCCACCCAGACACAGGCCCTCTCTACCCCATACCCACCCAGACACATGCCCTCTCTACCCCCTACCCACCCAGACACAGGCCCTCTCTACCCCCTACCCACCCAGACACAGGCCCTCTCTACCCCCTACCCACCCAGACACAGGCCCTCTCTACCCCCTACCCACCCAGACACAGGCCCTCTCTACCCCCTACCCACCCAGACACATGCCCTCTCTACCCCCTACCCACCCAGACACATGCCCTCTCTACCCCCTACCCACCCAGACACATGCCCTCTCTACCCCCTACCCACCCAGACACAGGCCCTCTCTACCCCCTACCCACCCAGACACAGGCCCTCTCTACCCCCTACCCACCCAGATACATGCCCTCTCTACCCCCTACCCACCCAGACACATGCCCTCTCTACCCCCTACCCACCCAGACACAGGCCCTCTCTACCCCCTACCCACCCAGACACAGGCCCTCTCTACCCCCTACCCACCCAGACACAGGCCCTCTCTACCCCATACCCACCCAGACACATGCCCTCTCTACCCCATACCCACCCAGACACAGGCCCTCTCTACCTCATACCCACCCAGACACAGGCCCTCTCTACCCCTACCCACCCAGACACAGGCCCTCTCTACCCCCTACCCACCCAGACACAGGCCCTCTCTACCTCATACCCACCCAGACACAGGCCCTCTCTACCCCCTACCCACCCAGACACAGGCCCTCTCTACCCCATACTCACCAAGACCCACCCAAGGGGAAAAAAGGTTAAATGTTTCTATAGTAAAAGTTTTCCAATAGAACACAAAGTGAGTTCCAATAGAACATGAAGTGAGTTCCTATAGAAATGAAGTGAGTTCCTATAGAACATAAAGTGAGTTCCTATAGAACATAAAGTGAGTTCCAATAGAACATAAAGTGAGTTCCTAACGAACACCAAGTGAGTTCCTAACATAAAGTGAGTTCCTACAGAACATGAAGTGAGTTCCTACAGAACATGAAGTGAGTTCCAATAGAACATTAAGTGAGTTCCTACAGAACATGAAGTGAGTTCCTACAGAACATGAAGTGAGTTCCTACAGAACATGAAGTGAGTTCCTACAGAACATGAAGTGAGTTCCTATAGAACATGAAGTGAGTTCCAATAGAACATGAAGTGAGTTCCTACAGAACATGAAGTGAGTTCCTATAGAACATGAAGTGAGTTCCTATAGAACATGCAGTTCTCTAGGTCTATGGAACATAAAGTGAGTTCCTATAGAACATGCAGTTCTCTAGGTCTATGGAACATAAAGTGAGTTCCTATAGAACATGCAGTTCTCTAGGTCTATGGAACATAAAGTGAGTTCCTATAGAACATGCAGTTCTCTAGGTCTATGGAACATAAAGTGAGTTCCTATAGAACATGCAGTTCTCTAGGTCTATGGAACCTAAAGTGAGTTCCTATAGAACATGCAGTTCTCTAGGTCTATGGAACCTAAAGTGAGTTCCTATAGAACATGCAGTTCTCTAGGTCTATGGAACCTAAAGTGAGTTCCTATAGAACATGCAGTTCTCTAGGTCTATGGAGTGTTCTATGGTCCAGCTCCCTGAGGAGCATAGTGGAGGCCCAGCCCAGTGATGGACCAATCACAGCCCTCCTCCTCTACAGGACACATACCTCAGCCTCTCTGTCATCCTTCCCTCCCAGCTGGCCTCTGTCGACCAATCAGGACTTGGGGGGGGAGGAAATCAACCCCAGATGAGCTTCACTCCACTTGTATAACTGGAGAAAAATTCTAAACCCAACATAAAGAAATAATTTCAACATCGACTGGTTTGAATTAAAAACACCCCTCCGGAGGTTAAAAGAGGTGGAGCAACCAGACAAATGACATTGATTCTGTATCATCTGATCTGTTGTCATTAGGACTCCCTCGGAGTCTGCAGCCATGTAACAGTGAATATATTTCAAAATGTGATTAAATACATTGTACCCAACTATTTCAATACATTTATCCATCCAACACTTTGCATTCCATATCCAAAGCCCTAGAAGCGTCCCAGTGTTGTTCTGATGCAAGGTGTTGTCTGTAGTTAGTGATGATGGCCTGTATCTTATCTCACCACTCTCTCATCACCAGTTACAGACTGCGTCCCAAATGGAACCTTATCCCCTATATAGTCCACTACTTTTGACAGATTCCATTTGGAGGGAATAGGGTTCCATTTGGAGGGAATAGGATTCATTTGGAGGGAATAGGGTTCCATTTGGAAGGAATAGGGTTCCATTTGGAGGGAATAGGGTTCCATTTGGAGGGAATAGGGTTCCAGTTGGAGGGAATAGGGTTCCATTTGGAGGGAATAGGGTTCCATTTGGAACGAATAGGGTTCCATTTGGAACGAATAGGGTTCATTTGGAGGGAATAGGGTTCAATTTGGAGGGAATAGGGTTCAATTTGGAGGGAATAGGATTCAATTTGGAGGGAATAGGGTTCAATTTGGAGGGAATAGGGTTCAATTTGGAGGGAATAGGGTTCAATTTGGAGGGAATAGGATTCAATTTGGAGGGAATAGGATTCAATTTGGAGGGAATAGGGTTCAATTTGGAGGGAATAGGGTTCATTAGGAGGGAATAGGGTTCCATTTGGAGGGAATAGGGTTAATTTGGAGGGAATAGGGTTAATTTGGAGGGAATAGGGTTCCATTTGGAGGGAATAGGGTTCCATTTGGAGGGAATAGGGTTCCATTTGGAGGGAATAGGGTTAATTTGGAGGGAATAGGGTTCCATTTGGAGGGAATAGGGTTCCATTTGGAGGGAATAGGGTTCCATTTGGAGGGAATAGGGTTAATTTGAAGGGAATAGGGTTCCATTTGGAGGGAATAGGGTTCATTTGGGATGGGCCTTGACAGGGGGACAGCCCAGAGAGAGAGGGCCATGATCTTCCTGCTGCTGGAGGAAACAGCTTTCCCTCCACACAGCAAAACACACACTGTCACATACATGGTGTCAAAGAGCACTGCACACTTCACAGTTTCCACCCGGTCCAACGAAGCGCCTGGCACGGCCAGGGACAACTGAGGAAAGACGCACAAAAGCTGACACGAGACAAGCTCTTAAAATGGCCTGAGAATGCAATAGGATGGCTACAGTATTCTATAAGCAGTGGAGGGTGAATGAATATCTCCTCAACAGTAACTAGGTTCCCATCCAATTGGTGACAGATTTTCATGCAAATATTCAAGAATATGCAAATTTTCCCACCAGTGGTGTGTTTCTACCAAGCTGACTTGTTTGATGATGTAGTGAACACAAAATGTACTTTTTCGCTTAAGTTTTCATGCACCGAATAATAATCAAAAATTCTATGTGTTTCCATCGCATTCTCAACTCTACTGATGGTTTTTGTCACAAACACTGTTGCGTTAAATAGAAAATGTGTCTACTCTGGTCTTGGCACGTGTGCTCTAGCCAACAGCTCACAGATACAGTAGGCTGGGAGGGTAGGCTAGTCTACATGATGAGAATATTATGGATAAGAGCAAGAATATTTTATTTGTCAAACGGCAGCCAAGCATCGATCATCATGTCACCAGAATAAGACCCTGGATATTTATTAGAAAGCAGTAGTGTAAAAGGGGGGGGGGGCAATGCAATTAGTCTGGGTAGCCATTTGATTAGGTGTTCAGGAGTCTTATGGCTTGGGGGTAGAAGCTGTTTAGAACCACTGCGCCACCTGGGAGGCCCTTACCTTGGTGTTCTTGGGCTCAGGCACTATGGTGGTCTGCTTAAACAGGAAGTCCAGGTTGAAAATATCAGTGAAGACACTTGGTCAGCGCATGCTCGCAGTACACGTCCTGGTAATCCGTCTGGCCCTGCGGCCTTGTGAATGTTGACCTGTTTAAAGGTCTTACTCACATCGGCTGCGGAGAGCGCGATCACACAGTCTTCCGAAACAGCTGCTGCTCTCATGCATGTTTCAGTGTTATTTGCCTCAAAGTGAGCACAGAAGTAGTTTAGCTCGTCTGGTAGGCTCGTGTCACTGGGCAGCTCTTGGCTGTGCTTCCCTTTGTAGTCTGTAATGGTTTACAAGCCCTGTCACATCCGACGAACGTCAGAGCCGGTGCAGTACGATTCGATCTTAAGCCTGTATTAACGTTTTGCCTGTTTGATGGTTCATCGGAGAGCATAGCAGGATTTCTTATAAGCTTCCGGGTTAGAGTCCTGCTCCTTGAAAGCGGCAGCTCTAGCCTTTAGCTCAGTGTGGATGTTGCCTGTAATCCATGGCTTCTGGTTGGGATATGTACATACGGTCACTGTGGGGACGACATCATCAATGCACTTATTGATGAAGCCAATGATTGATGTGGTGTACTCCTCAATGCCACCGTAGGAATCCCAGAACATATTGCAGTCTGTGCTAGCAAAACAGTCCTGTAGCTTAGCATCTGCTTCATCTGACCACTTTTTAATTGATTTAGTCACTGGTGCTTCCCGCTTTAATTTTGCTTTAAGCAGGAATCAGGAGGATAGAATTATGGTCAGATTTGCCAAATGGAGGGCGAGGGAGAGCATTGTATGCATCTCTGTGTGTGGAGTAAAGGTGGTCCAGAGTTTTTTTCCCTCTGGTTGCACCTTTAACATGCTCATAGAAATTTGGTGAAATGGATTTAAGTTTGCCTGCATTAAAGTCCCTAGGAGCGCCTCCTCTGGGTGAGTGTTTTCTTGTTTGCTTATGGAGGAATACAGCTCATTCAATGCTGTCTTAGTGCCAGCCTCTGACTGTGGTGATATGTAAACAGCTACGAAAAATACAGATGAAAACTCTCTAGGTAGATAGTGTGGTCTACAGTTTATCATGAGATACTCTACCTCAGGCTAGCTCGAGACTTCCTTAGATATCATGCACCAGCTGTTATTTACAAAAATACATAGTCCGCCACCCCTTGTCTTACCAGACACCGCTGTTCTATCCTGCCGGTGCAGCGCATAACCAGCCAGCTGTATGTTGATAGTGTCGTCGTTCAGCCACGACTCCGTGAAGCATAAGATATTACAGTTTTGAATGTCCCATTGGTAGTTTAATCTTCCACGTAGGTCATTTATTTTATTGTCCAAAGATTGCACGTTTGCTAGGAGAATGGAAGGAAGTGGGGGTTTATTCGATCGTCTACGAATTCTCAGAAAGCAGCACGCCCTCCGGCCCCTTTTCCTCCGCCTTCTCTTCACGCAAATCACGGGGATCTGGGCCTGTTCCCGGGGAAGCAGTATATAATTCGCGTCGGGCTCGTCAGACTCGTTAAAGGAAAAAAAGGATTCTGCCAGTCCGTCGTGAGTAATCGCTGTCCTGATGTCCAGAAGTTATTTTTGGTCATAAGAGACGGTGGCGGCAACATTATGTACAAAACAAGTATCATCGCGTGACTCCGAGTTTACTTCGCTATTATATCAACATTTCCACCTCCTTTTCTCCAATAATTAATTTCACAGATACAAAAAGATCACACCATGTCGCACGATCAAATTATCTGTCGCCATTTATAAAATTGTACTGAAACTTCCTGTTTCCATCACACTATGACTTTACTAGCATAAAAACTGTGGATGGAAGGGTGGTCAGAGATAACTTGAAATAAGCCTGCTAACATTTGACATTATATTGTCTTCTAAATATGAGTGATGTATAGCTTATTTGGCATTATGTAATATGTATCAACTTGATGAATCTGGTTTTCTTTAGCAAAGACAGAAGCCTATTTTGGAAACGTTATTTGATAGGCAATGTTGGACATTAAAAGGTGAAACATTTCAAATATTTTTTTTTCTCTGCTTGGAGATCAATGCGGTGATTGTAATCAGAAAGAAACCAAAGCATATGTACACATAAATCAAAAGCATATTTTCATGGTAATTGACTGACTGCTTGGTTTGAACGTGTAACAGCTTTAACTTGGGAACTTGCGGCATCATTCATTCTGTTAACAAACTACAATGTCCGCTCTGATGTTTCAAAGCATGAGCACACAAGGAAACAACACACACACAAGATGCAGAAACCTTGATGAATGCAGCAAACTCCCAAGTCCTTCCAAAACCTAAGTGATACTGACAAGAGCGGTCCTTTCTCTTTAGTAGATGGTCGGAGGTCTGGAATATAATTGCAAATAATTTTTAGACTGCAAATTGATCGCAAGAAGCCCAAACAGATATAATATTTGACTAAAACTATCATTTTAAACCAGTTTTCTTCGTTTGGTGCCTAATGTACAGAACCATGGCCGGCTTCCTTATTCCTGCCTGGTGAGAGAGAGGGCCTGGTCCCCTGGAGGTTGGCTCCCTCTCCCTCAGCATCTGGGAAAAATCATGGTCTCTCTCTCTCTCTCTCTCCTCTCTCTCTCTCTCTCTCTCTCTCTCTCTCTCTCTCTCTCTCCTCTCTCTCTCTCTCTCCTCTCTCTCTCATCTCTCTCTCTCTCTCTCTCTCTCTCTCTCTCTCTCTCTCTCTCTCTCTCTCTCTCTCTCTCTCTCTCTCTCTCTCCTCTCTCTCTCTCTCTCTCTCTCTCTCTCTCTCTCTCTCTCTCTCTCTCTCTCTCTCTCTCTCTCTAACACACAAATTATTGAATTTTCTTGTCTATATTGAATATATCATTTAAACATTCACAGTATAGTTTGGAAAAAGCATGTGAACCCCTAGGCTAATGACTTCTCCAAAAGCTAATTGGAGTCAGGAGTCAGCTAACCTGGAGTCCAATCAATGAGACGGGATTGGAGATGGTTCGTTAGAGCTGCAGGTAATTCCAAAGGGCTCACACATTTTTTCTTGCCCCTGTATACCTGCTTACATAATAGCTTAGGTAACCTGCATCTATGTGTATCTCTCAAAACGTTACACCCCTCTCTGGGTGTACTGTAAAGTAGGTGGATAGTGTTTTGGTTAGTTATGAAAATTATACTTGATCAAATGTGTTATTTGTATATTTAAAGTATTCTAAAAATCTCATACAACATCCTCAACAGATTGGCTCTTAGGGATTAAGGGCATTTATATTTTGAGAATCACAATACGCTCCCATCACTTGTGGGTAGTGCCAATGGAATAGCTATAACATATGGCCATCTGCACCCTTGGGACAAATACACACTCCAGTAAACCTGATACACATTATAGGTTTTGTGTTCATGGGAAAACATACAAACAGTATTACCTAGGTAACCAACTGACATCCCACCTGAACCAGATGACAAGTCCACAATGACAAATGTCCTCCTTCTCTCTACCTTTTCAATGCCTCTTGGTACTCTATGGACTGGTTTCCCGGACACAGATTAAGCCTAGTTCTGGACTAAAAATTATTTTTCGATGGAGATTTCCCATTGAGCTGGCTGTTTAGTTCAGGACGAGGCTTAACTGTGTCCTTAAATCTGTGAACTAAAATCT
The DNA here is from genome assembly GCF_901001165.1 of Salmo trutta. Lineage (NCBI taxonomy): Eukaryota > Metazoa > Chordata > Actinopteri > Salmoniformes > Salmonidae > Salmo > Salmo trutta. The sequence goes on from NC_042958.1 coordinate 44,226,185, forward strand.
CACATAATTGCATAATTTATGTTACGTGCCTTTATTCACGAGAGATGACTGTCTAACTGGTTCCTGTAGTCCCCAACATACAACAACACCAGGAGATTAAATGTACTATAATATAAAAAAACAACACAGAAACGAAACAGGCGTGCCCTTCATTTTGTCCTGCAGCATGTATACAGATGTTCTTTCTGGGCCGTTAGTGCTGAGGTATGTTGTTAAAGGTTTACTTCATTACAACCATTAGACATTGCTAATGCAAAGAAATACACAACCCGCTATGTTACTGAAACAATCGCACATCAAAATCAGTCTTCAGGTTGAAAATGGATGAATCATCCTCCTTCTCTCTCTCAATGGGTGTCTAAAGTCCTGTCTATGTAAAGTTATAAGGCAGTATTTTCCCAAAGGCAAATCCCCCCCCCCCCCCCCCCCCCACACACACACACACACACACACAGAGAAGCTCCTCATTTCCAGTCATTTGAAGCAGGTTGTGTCCTGTTTGGCATTTCCCCTTACTATCCATGATTTGAGTGCAGTCTGCTGAAAGGAAACCATAAGGCACACACTGTGGGGTTGACTGTTTAACTTAACACTAGATACACTCCCTCTTTTCCTTCACTTTTGCCCCAAATTATTACATGGTGTGCAAAAAAGTAAAAGATTCAACAAAAAAAAACTAAACTTACTGTAAAAACGGGAAGCATAGAAATTGAGCGCATAGAACAGATCTACTGCTTCTTCGATTTACGGTCAATGATAATTACAGATCTATAACTCACATTTCTATGTGAATTTTGGTTGGGTCACCTGAAAAGTAACATATTTTCAGCTTTAAGCTTTCTTCGTTAAGGGTTTAATTCAGGTTTTAATACATATTACAAGTGCATTGCTTTTTAAATCAGAGAAGGATAAGAACAAAGTATGTTTGTTTATGCTATGATGATACAGTATGTCCCTTGTTTCCATGGATACTATACTTCCTTCCTAAAACATGTGTACAAGGAAACACACGCATGGATTACTCAAACAGTGCTGTCTTCATGGGCCCTTTATGGACCCAAATAGAGTTGTCTTTATGGATAGTCTATCACATAGAGCTGTCTTTATGGACCCAGGATAGTCTATCATATGGAGCTGTCTTTACGGATAGTCTATCACATAGAGTTGTCTTAATGGATAGTCTATCACATAGAGCTGTCTTTATGGATAGTCTATCACATAGAGCTGTCTTTATGGACCCAGGATAGTCTATCACATAGAGCTGTCTTTATGGACCTAGGTTAATCTATCAAAGTAAATCAATGATAGCTATATCACACATTGCCTTAGTCCACAAACCAACAGCGGTCAAGTTGTTGGCCATGGTCTAGTTGATGACTTGTACAGCTGTGGGCTAGCTTTACATTTCAAAACATGGGAGGGTGAGTGAGATTCAAAGACAGAGTTTATCAAAACGTTATGGTTGAGTCAAGCAAAACAAAAAAATGAAACAGCAAAAAATGTTTATTTAAAAAAATGTGAGAGCGAGTGAGATTTAAGACAGGCCAGGGCTTATCAAAACTTTATGGTTGAGGTGGAGAGGAAAAGTAGTTGTCTGCCATTTTTACGATGTAGCAGATGTGAAGTCAGTAACCCTGTTTCCTGGATGAAAAGATCTGTTTTCAAAACCAGACCGTGCTAAATTAATTCTAGCCTGGTCCCAGATCTCTTTGTGCAGTCTTGCCAACTCCTATGGTTGTTGTCTGCGTGGCAATAATTTAGCACGGTCTGGTAGTAGATCAGTAGACAAAGAGATCCTTAACATTTCTCTTTCGGAAATGCTTAGAAACTTTGGCGACTACTAGGTATTTTTTAAACCTTCCGCTTTGGGGTGGATGTCTCAATGTGTAGTTCATACAGGCATATTCAATTAGCATAATTAGGGTCTTACCTCAATTAGCCACAAAATTGGCTATAACAGTTTATCCACAGACACAGATGCACCTTATCTAAGAAGGAGATTTCACACTCTCTTCCTCTTGTTTCCCTTTCCTGCTCGCCCTACATCTCTTCTCCTGCGTAGCGGAGAAATTCCAATGCATACAAGTAGTAAGCTCCCACTGAGATGGGATGAAAGAACGAGGTAGTAGGCTCCCACTGAGATGGGATGAAAGAACGAGGTAGTAGGCTCCCACTGAGATGGGATGAAAGAACGAGGTAGTAGGCTCCCATTGAGATGGGATGAAAGAACGAGGTAGTAGGCTCCCACTGAGATGGGATGAAAGAACGAGGTAGTAGGCTCCCACTGAGATGGGATGAAAGAACGAGGTAGTAGGCTCCCACTGAGATGGGACTAGAGAACAAAGTAGTAGATCCCACTGAGATGGGATGAAAGAACAAAGTAGTAGATCCCACTGAGATGGGACTAGAGAACGAAGTAGTAGATCCCACTGAGATGGAATGAGAGAACGAGGTAGTAGTTCCCAATGAAATGGGACTAGAGAACGAAGTAGTAGATCCCACTGAGATGGGACTTGAGACCGAAGTAGTATTTACCATTGAGATGGGAATAGAGAACGAAGTAGTAGATCCCACTGAGATGAAATGAGAGAACGAGGTAGTAGGCTCCCACTGAGATGGGACTAGAGAACGAAGCAGTAGATCCCACTGAGATGGAATGAGAGAACGAGGTAGTAGGCTCCCACTGAGATGGGACTAGAGAACGAAGCAGTAGATCCCACTGAGATGAAATGAGAGAACGAGGTAGTAGGCTCCCACTGAGATGGGACTAGAGAACGAAGCAGTAGATCCCACTGAGATGGGACTAGAGAACGAAGTAGTAGTTCAAACTGAGATGGGACTAGAGAATGAAGCAGTAGTTCCCACTGAGATGGGACTAGAGAACGAAGTAGTAGATCCCACTGAGATGGGACTAGAGAACCGTCGATGAGTTACACATTCCAAGAATCTTTGAACATTCTGCAGTGTACATTCTACAGTATGTATTACAATTTGCAGGAAAATGACTTTGAAACATTAATCAACAGAAATTAGAAATATTTTGCTGTAACTATTTTGACTACACCAACTAAACCAAGACATGTCTAACAAAACATTCTTTCCATCCATATATGTTATTTTTACTGTTGAGGACAGAACCATTGGTTATCTCAGAGATATCTTCTCAACACACACACACACACACTCCTGTGTCCACAGTTGCCACAGCAAACCTCAACAGAACCCATCACAACCCCACAGGAAGCATCAGTAGTAATAGGATAACCAGAGCAAAACGAAGCCCAAAGTGTTGACTGAGAATCCGCAGTTTCACATTTTAACTGATTGTTCTGTTGAAAGAAAAGCAGAATTTAAATACCGTAGCAATTAAATAGCTATAATTAAAACATTTTTACAATTTAACCTTTATTTAACTAGGCAAGTGAGTTAAGAACAACTTCTTATTTACAACGACGGCCAAACCCAGACGACGCTGGGCCAATTGTGCGCTGCCCTATGGGACTCCCAATCACGGCCGGATGTGATACAACCTGGATTTAAACCAGGGACTGTAGTGACGCCTCTTGCACTGAGATGCAGTGCCTTAGACACTTAGATATATATCTCTCTCATATATATATATATATATATATACACCCCCCCTTCCACTTGCCTCTTTCATTTTTGTGGTAATGCTGCAATTAGTTGGCTGTAATTTTGGGTAGAGCCGACATTTCCATATATTTTTGTTAGCTGCATGTGTGACATCACTCCACCAGTCCTATTTATGATAGAATTTACAAAGATTATACATTTTATTTTAATTTAAAAAAATATATATATTAGTATATTTGAGTTAAACCATAACATTTGTTGTATTATTTGTTCTGTCTTTTCTGGTGGATTAAATTGAAATTGCAACCAACTTTCTATGGCTTGTTTTAAAAAATAGCGACATTTTGGAGATTATTTCATTTTCAAATAACCGAAAGTGAGAGGTTGTTATCTGAATAAAGAAAAAAGGTCATTCTTGAACTCGGGGTGAGACATTCTTACTAATCTGCTGGATAACCAGTTCGGGTTTTAAGTGTAACTAGTTTTTGTATGACTGACGCCTTTAGTGAGAGGTCTAATGTTTTAATATTTAATAATTTCTGCCATCTAAATTCATATTCATTACAGTATATCACAGAGTGACACTGACACCGATAAACACACACGCACATCTAACCTGATGCCTAGTCACTTTACCCCTACCTATATGTACAGTCCATTCGGAAAGTATTCAGAACCCTTGACTTTTTCCACATTTTGTTACGTTCCAGCCTTATTCTAAAATTGACTCAATATTTTTTTCCCCTCATTAATCTACACACAATATCCCATAATGACAAAGCGAAAACAGTTTTTTTTTGTTTACAAATGTATTAAAAATGTAAAACAGAAATACCGTATTTACATAAGTATTCAGATCCTTTGTTATGAGACTTGAAATTGAGATCTGGTGCATCCTGTTTCCATTGATCATCCTTGAGATGTTTCTCCAACTTGATTGGAGTCCACCTGTGGTAAATTCAATTGATTGGACATGATTTGGTAAGGTCCCACAGTTGACAATGCATGTCAGAGAAAAAACCAAGCCATGAGGTCGAAGGAATTGTCTGTAGAGCTCTGAGACAGGATTGTGTCGAGGCACAGATCTGGGGAAGGGTACCAAAATATTTCTGCAGCATTGAAGGTCCCAAAGAACACAGTGGCCTCCATCATTCTTAAATCGAAGAAGTTTGAAACCACCAAGAATCGGGGGAGAAGGGCCTTGGTCAGGGAGGTGACCAATAACCAGATGGTCACTCTGACAGAGCTCCAGAGTTCCTCTGTGGAAATGGGAGAACCTTGCAGAAGGGCAACCATCTCTGCAGCACTCCATCAATCAGGCTTTACGGTAGAATGGCCAGACAGAAGCCACTCCTCAGTGAAAGGTACATGACAGCCTGTTTGGAATTTGCCAAAAGGCACCTAAAGACTCACAGACCATGAGAAACAAGATTATCTGGTCTGATGAAACCAAGATTGAACTCTTTGGTCTGAATGCCAAGCACCACGTCTGGAAGAAACCTGGCACCATCCCTACGGTGAAGCATGGTGGTGGCAGCATCATGCTGTGGAGAAGTTTTTCAGCGGCAGGGACCGGGACACTAGTCAGGATCGAGGGAAAGATGAACAGAGAAAAGTACAGAGAGATCCTTGATGAAAACTTGCTCCAGAGCGCTCAGTACCTCAGACTGGGGCGAAGGTTCACCTTCCAACAGGACAACATCCCTGAGCAGACAGCCAAGACAACGTAAGAGTGGCTTTGGGACAAGTCTTTGAATGTCCTTGAGTGGACCAGCCAGAGCCTTGACTTGAACCCGATCGAACATTTTTACATTTACATTTAAGTCATTTAGCAGACGCTCTTATCCAGAGCGACATCTCTGGAGAGACCTGAAAATAGCTGTGGGGAGTGACGCTCCCCATCCAACCTGACAGAGCTTGAGAGGATCTGCAGAGAAGAATGGGAGAAACTCCCCAAATACAGGTGTGCCAAGACTCAAGGCTGTAATTGCTGCCAAAGGTGCTTCAACAAAGTACTGAGTGAAGGGTCTGAATACTTATGGAAATGCAATATTTCATTTTTTTTTTTAATTAGCAAAAATTGTGTGTTGACTGATAAGGGAAAAAAACGATTGAATCAATTTTAGAATAAGGCTGTAAGGCACTGTACATAGCTACCTCAAATAACTCTTACCCCCCAAACATCGACTCAGTACTGGTACTCCCTGTATATAGTAATGTTATTATCTTGTACCCTGCACTTCGACTCAGTACTGGTACTCCGTATATATAGCCATGTCATTACCTCGTACCCCTGCCATCGACTCAGTACTGGTACTCCCTGTATATAGGATGCTGAAGTGAGTGGTCGTGCTGCACCTCACTCCGCGGGTAATATTACATTTCATTACATTACATTGGAACAATTTGATTCGTGTATTGTTAGCTAGCTACATAGTTGTATCTGCTGTCTTTGTATCAAGGATAAAGGTGTAGCTCTGAGGAACTGACAAGGTTAGCTAGCCAGCTGCATTCGTTCGTTCGTGCCGTTTTCCGAAACGGCGTCAACACAATAACACCACAGCCACTGCTAGCTAGCCAACTTGACCAATTAGCAGTACTGTAGAAACTATATACATTACAACGGAACGATTTGACTAGTGTAATGTTAGCTAGCTACATAGTTGTCTTTGTATCAAGATAAAGGCGTAGTACAGAGTAACTATCGAGGTTAGCTAGCCAGCTACATTTTCTAACATAGTCTACAATGCGCCAACTGCTAGCTAGCTAACCCTACCAGCTAGCTGTATCATTTTTAGTCAATAAGATTTTTGCAACGTAAGCTTAACTTTCTGAACATTCGAGATGTGTAGGTCACTTGTGTAGCTAGCAGGACTGACTTTGTGTTAGCTAGCCAACGTTTAATTACTTCTGCATTATGAACTAGACACGGACACGAATGATCCATTGGTAGCTTGTTGTTACCAAGTATTGGTGCTAACCGTGTGTTATTGGATGCCAGCATGCTAGTTAGCTATGGCGTCATAGGACACGGTGCACTAGGTGGGTTTTCACGGAAGAATACTGTACCAAGTTATCTAGCGGAATAAACTAAGTGTGAGCCTATTCCTGGAAACATTGAATCACTGTAGTTTACATCAATTTTAATTTCTAGTGGTAGCTAGAAAAGTTATATTTTAGCGTTTTAGTGTTTCAGTGAATTGTTAGTGAGGGAGGCCCTGCTCTCTCGCTTCCCCAGTTGTTTAGTTAATTTTCATGCCAAATCTCCTTTGCATTAGCGTAGCCTCTCCTGTAGCCTATCAACTATGTGCCGGTCTATCCCTGTTCTCTCCTCTCTGCACAGGCCATACAAACGCTTCACAACGCATGGCCGCTGCCACTCTAACCTGGTGGTCCCAGCGCGCACGACCCACGTGGAGTTCCAGGTCTCCGGCAGCCTCTGGAACTGCCGGTCTGCGGCCAACAAGGCAGAGTTCATCTCAGCCTATGCTACCCTCCAGTCCCTCGACTTCTTGGCGCTGACGGAAACATGGATTGCCACAGAAAACACTGCTACTCCTACTGCTCTCTCCTCGTCTGACCACGTGTTCTCGCACACCCCGAGAGCATCTGGTCAGCGGGGTGGTGGCACTGGAATCCTCATCTCTCCCAAGTGGACATTCTCTCTTTCTCCCCTGACCCATCTGTCTAGCTCCTCATTTGAATTCCATGCTGTCACAATCACTAGCCCATTCAAGCTTAACATCCTTACCATTTATCGCCCTCCAGGTTCCCTTGGTGAGTTCATCAATGAGCTTGACGCCTTGATAAGTTCCTTTCCTGAGGATGGCTCACCCCTCACAGTTCTGGGTGACTTTAACCTCCCTACGTCTACCTTTGACTAATTTCTCTCTGCCTCCTTCTTTCCACTCCTCTCCTCTTTTGACCTCACCCTCTCACCGTCCCCCCTACTCACAAGGCAGGCAATACGCTTGACCTCATCTTCACTAGATGCTGCTCTTCTACCAACCTCACTGCAACTCCCCTCCAAGTCTCCGATCACTACCTTGTATCCTTTTCCCTCTCGCTCTCCTCCAACACTACTCACTCTGCCCCTACTCAGATGATATTGCGCCATCGCAACCTTCGCTCTCTCTCTCCTGCTACTCTCTCCTCTTCCATCCTATCATCTCTTCCCTCTGCTCAATCCTTCTCCAACCAATCTCCTGATTCTGCCTCCTCTCCTCCCTTCTGCATCCTTTGACTCTCTATGTCCCCTATCCTCCCGACCGGCGCGGTCCTCCCCTCCTGCTCCGTGGCTTGACAACTCATTGCGAGCTCACAGAACAGGGCTCCGGGCAGCCGAGCGGAAATGGAGGAAAACTAGCCTCCCTGCGGACCTGGCATCTTTTCACTCCCTCCTCTCTACATTTTCCTCCTCTGTTTCTGCTGCTAAAGCCTCTTTCTACCACTCTAACTTCCAAGCATCTGCATCTAACCCTAGGAAGCTCTTTGCCACCTTCTCCTCCCTCCTGAATCCTCCTCCCCCTCCCCCCGCCTCCCTCTCTGCGGATGACTTCGTCAACCATTTTGAAAAGAAGGTCGACGACATCCGATCCTCGTTTGTTAAGTCAAACGACACCGCTGGTCCTGCTCACATTGCCCTACCCTATGCTTTGACCTCTTTCCCCCCTCTCTCTCCAGATGAAATCTTGCGTCTTGTGATGGCCGGCCGCCCAACAACCTGCCCACTTGACCCTATCCCCTCCTCTCTTCTCCAGACCATTTCCGGAGACCTTCTCCCTTACCTCACCTCGCTCATCAACTCATCCTTGACCTCTGGCTACGTCCCTTCTGTCTTCAAGAGAGCGAGAGTTGCAACCCTTCTCAAAAAACCTACACTCGATCCCTCCGATGTCAACAACTACAGACCAGTATGCCTCCTTTCTTTTCTCTCCAAAACTCTTGAACGTGCCGTCCTTGGCCAGCTCTCCTGCTATCTCTCTCAAAATGACCTTCTCGATCCAAATCAGTCAGGTTTCAAGGCTGGTCATTCAACTGAGACTGCTCTTCTCTGTGTCACGGAGGCTCTCCGCACTGCTAAAGCTAACTCTCTCTCCTCTGCTCTCATCCTTCTAGACCTATCTGCTGCCTTTGATACTGTGAACCATCAGATCCTCCTCTCCACCCTCTCCGAGTTGGGTATCTCCGGCACGGCTCACTCTTGGATTGCGTCCTACCTGACAGGTCGCTCCTACCAGGTGGCGTGGCGAGAATCCGTCTCCGCACCACGTGCTCTCACCACTGGTGTCCCCCAGGGCTCAGTTCTAGGCCCTCTCCTATTCTCACTATACACCAAGTCACTTGGCTCTGTCATATCCTCACATGGTCTCTCCTATCATTGCTACGCAGACGACACACAATTAATCTTCTCCTTTCCCCCTTCTGATAACCAGGTGGCGAATCGCATCTCTGCATGTCTGGCAGACATATCAGTGTGGATGACGGATCACCACCTCAAGCTGAACCTCGGCAAGACTGAGCTGCTCTTCCTACCGGGGAAGGACTGCCCTTTCCATGATCTCGCCATCACGGTGGACAACTCCATTGTGTCCTCCTCCCAGAGTGCTAAGAGCCTCGGCGTGACCCTGGACAACACCGTGTCGTTCTCCGCTAACATCAAGGTGGTGACCCGATCCTGTAGGTGCATGCTATACAACATTCGCAGAGTACGACCCTGCCTCACACAGGAAGCGGCGCAGGTCCTAATCCAGGCATTTGTCATCTCCCGTCTGGATTACTGCAACTCCCTGTTGGCGGGGCTCGCTGCGTGTGCCATTAAACCCCTACAACTCATCCAGAACGCCGCAGCCCGTCTGGTGTTCAACCTTCCCAAGTTCTCTCACGTCACCCCGCTCCTCCGCACACTCCACTGGCTTCCAGTTGAAGCTCGCATCTGCTACAAGACCATGGTGCTTGCCTACGGAGCTGTGAGGGGAACGGCACCTCCGTACCTTCAGGCTCTGATCAGGCCCTACACCCAAACAAGGGCACTGCGTTCATCCACCTCTGGCCTGCTGGCCCCCCTACCTCTGCAGAAGCACAGTTCCCGCTCAGCCCAGTCAAAGCTGTTCGCTGCTCTGGCACCCCAATGGTGGAACAAGCTCCCTCACGACGCCAGGACAGCGGAGTCAATCACCACCTTCCATAGACACCTGAAACCCCACCTCTTTAAGGAATACCTGGGATAGGATATAGTAATCCTTCTACCCCCCCCCCCTCAAAAAAATATATAGATGTACTATTGTAAAGTGGTTGTTCCACTGCTGGATATCATAAGGTGAATGCACCAATTTGTAAGTCGCTCTGGATAAGAGCATCTGCTAAATGACGTAAATGTAAAATGTAAATATAGCCATGTTATTACCTGGTACTCCCTGTATATAGCCAAGTTATTACCTGGTACTCCCTGTATATAGCCATGTTATTACCTGGTACCCCCTGTATATAACGATGTTATTACCTGGTACTCCCTGTATATAGCCATGTTATTACCTGGTACCCCCTGTATATAACCATGTTATTACCTGGTACTCCCTGTATATAGCCATGTTATTACCTGGTACTCCCTGTATATAGCCATGTTATTACCTGGTACTCCCTGTATATAACCATGTTATTCTAACTTATTGTTATTCATTATTCACAGTGTATTTATTCCTCGTGCCACTGTTTATATTATTTTATCTTTAACTCTGCGTTGTTGGAAAAGGACCTGTCAGTAAGAATTTCACTGTTAGTCTCTAAACCTGTTGTTTACAAACCATGTGACAAATACATTTTGATTGGCCTGTGACACACAGTGATGACTTAATGACTCTAGGCCAGCAGACCTGGGTTCAAATAGTATTTGAAATCATTTCAAGAACTTTATCTGGGCTTGATTGAGTTTGCCTGGCCCAACGAAACCAACAGAACAGTCGAGAGAACCCTGACCATTCGTCAGTCTTGAACAAACGCTAGTATTTGAATCCAGATCTGTTAAGTAGCAACCCTCTGAATGAACAATACCAGCCGTGACTCTCTGACCTCTCTGTCCGCAGAGCCTTTAGAGAAACAATAGAGTCCTTATGTAGCCTCAGCCCAGTCCCATTCCCAGTCCCAGGCCCAGTCCCATTCCCACCGCTGGACCAGTTACTGTCTCTTATTTAATCACTTTACTGTAACACAGGTCACAGAGCTGTGAGTATGTCCACATCACACAGTTCACAGGTTTGTCCTTGGTGGTGTGGAGTGGAGGGTAGTGGGGGTGGGGGGGGGAGTAGTAGTAGTGTGTGTGTGTGTGTGTGTGTGTGTGTGTGTGTGTGTGTGTGTGTGTGTGTGTGTGTGTGTGTAGAGGTGGTGGGGGGTTGTAGTGTGTGTGTGTGTGTGTGTGTGTGTGTGTGTGTGTGTGTGTGTAGAGGGGGTGGGGGGTAGTAGTGTGTGTGTGTGTGTCTGTGTTTTTTGTGTGTATGTAGAGGGGGTGGGGGGGTAGTAGTGTGTGTGTGCGTGTAGAGGGGGTGGGGGGGTAGTAGTGTGTGTGTGTCCGTGTAGAGGGGGTGTGGGGGTAGTAGTGTGTGTGTGTGTGTGTAGAGGGGGTGGGGGGGTAGTAGTGTGTGTGTGTGTAGAGGGGGTGGGGGGGTAGTAGTGTGTGTGTGTGTGTGTGTGTGTGTGTGTGTGTGTGTGTGTGTGTGTGTGTGTGTGGAGGGGGTGGGGGTAGTAGTGTGTGTGTGTGTGTGTGTAGAGGGGGTGGGGGGGTAGTAGTGTGTGTGTGTAGAGGGGGTGGGGGGGTAGTAGTGTGTGTGTGTGTAGAGGGGGTGGGGGGTAGTAGTGTGTGTGTGTAGAGGGGGTGGGGGTTAGTAGTGTGTGTGTGTGTGTGTGTGTGTGTGTGTGTGTGTGTGTGTGTGTGTGTGTGTGTGTGTGTGTGTGTGTGTGTGTGTGTGTGTGTGTGTGTGGTTGATGTGGTGTTGACACGTTTCTTACAACATGTGGACTGATCCAGGATACTATATATTATAATCAGCAATGAGTTGGAAGCACTGGAAAAGGCAAGGACGTGTACAGATCAAACAAGCATTTCATGAATTGACTGTACAGCCTTGTTGGATATTTCTATATCACTGTCAACTGAAGTGGCATTGAGTGATTTCCATGGAGGATAGTAGACATGGAGTCAGCAAAACAATACTGTCCCTAAACCCATAGTCTCCATCTGTATACACTACCAATACACAATACAGTCCCAATTGTCACAGGCCGGCTCATAGCCTGTGGAAAAAATTAGGGGACATCAACAATAGGTATAGGCCAATCAAAAAGGTTGTTTATTGTAAACAAAAACTATTAACTAAACAAAGAAAAAGGAATGAGGTGTGGAAATGTCATAATGTAAGGTGTATGTAAGGTGCATGGATGCATGAATCTGTGTGTGTGAACATGACTGAGTGGAAACTAAGTTAACCTACAAAGGAACAAACAAAACAGGATCATACATGGAGGAGCAGGGAGAGAGAGTGATTAGTGAAGCAGTTTAAATACCCTGAGCCCAGGTGGCTCCAATCACCAACGACCCTCCTCTGCCTGCAGGAGGAACCGCCCCTGCACTGCAGAGGAGGAGCCGTGACACAATACCTATAGTCTCCATCTGTATACACTACCAATACACATTACAGTCCCAATACCTATAGTCTCCATCTGTATACACTACCAATACACATTACAGTCCCAATACCTATAGTCTCCATCTGTATACACTACCAATACACATTACAGTCCCAATACCTATAGTCTCCATCTGTATACACTACCAATACACAATACAGTCCCAATACCTGTAGTCTCCATCTGTATACACTACCAATACACATTACAGTCCCAATACCTATAGTCTCCATCTGTATACACTACCAATACACATTACAGTCCCAATACCTATAGTCTCCATCTGTATACACTACCAATACACATTACAGTCCCAATACCTATAGTCTCCATCTGTATACACTACCAATACACATTACAGTCCCAATACCTAAAGTCTCCATCTGTATACACTACCTATACACATTACAGTCCCAATACCTATAGTCTCCATCTGTATACACTACCAATACACAATACAGTCCCAATACCTATAGTCTCCATCTGTATACACTACCAATACACATTACAGTCCCAATACCTATAGTCACCATCTGTATACACTACCAATACACATTACAGTCCCAATACCTATAGTCTCCGTCTGTATACACTACCAATACACAATACAGTCCCAATACCTATAGTCTCCATCTGTATACACTACCAATACACATTACAGTCCCAATACCTATAGTCTCCATCTGTATACACTACCAATACACATTACAGTCCCAATACCTATAGTCTCCATCTGTATACACTACCAATACACATTACAGTCCCAATACATATAGTCTCCATCTGTATACACTACCAATACACAATACAGTCCCAATACCTATAGTCTCCGTCTGTATACACTACCAATACACATTACAGTCCCAATACCTGTAGTCTCCATCTGTATACACTACCAATACACATTACAGTACCAATACCTATAGTCTCCATCTGTATACACTACCAATACACATTACAGTCCCAATACCTATAGTCTCCATCTGTATACACTACCAATACACAATACAGTCCCAATACTTTTAGTCTCCATCTGTATACACTACCAATACACATTACAGTCCCAATACCTATAGTCTCCATCTGTATACACTACCAATACACAATACAGTCCCAATACCTATAGTATCCATCTGTATACACTACCAATACAAAATACAGTCCCAATACCTGTAGAGGGAACTAGGACACTACTGTAGAGGGAACTAGGACACTACTGTAGAGGGAACTAGGACACTACTGTAGAGGGAACTAGGACACTACTGTAGAGGGAACTAGGACACTACTGTAGAGGGAACTAGGACACTAGCGTAGAGGGAACTAGGACACTAGCGTAGAGGGAACTAGGACACTAGCGTAGAGGGAACTAGGACACTACTGTAGAGGGAACTAGGACACTACTGTAGAGGGAACTAGGACACTACTGTAGAGGGAACTAGGACACTACTGTAGAGGGAACTAGGACACTACTGTAGAGGGAACTAGATCACTACTGTAGAGGGAACTAGGACACTACTGTAGAGGGAACTAGGACACTACTGTAGAGGGAACTAGAACACTACTGTAGAGGGAACTAGGACACTACTGTAGAGGGAACTAGATCACTACTGTAGAGGGAACTAGATCACTACTGTAGAGGGAACTAGATCACTACTGTAGAGGGAACTAGATCACTACTGTAGAGGGAACTAGGACACTACTGTAGAGGGAAAACAGGTTTGTCTGGGCAGGAGTGAGAACAGGTTGGTCTGGGCAGGGTGAAAACAGGTGGGTCTGGGCAGGGTGAAAACAGGTGGGTCTGGGCAGGGTGAAAACAGGTGGGTCTGGGCAGGGTGAAAACAGGTGGGTCTGGGCAGGGGGAAAACAGGTGGGTCTGGGCAGGGGGAAAACAGGTGGGTCTGGGCAGGGGGAAAACAGGTGGGTCTGGGCAGGGGGAAAACAGGTGGGTCTGGGCAGGGGGAAAACAGGTGGGTCTGGGCAGGGGGAAAACAGGTGGGTCTGGGCAGGGTGAAAACAGGTGGGTCTGGGCAGGGGGAAAACAGGTGGGTCTGGGCAGGGGGAAAACAGGTGGGTCTGGGCAGGGGGAAAACAGGTGGGTCTGGGCAGGGGGAAAACAGGTGGGTCTGGGCAGGGGGAAAACAGGTGGGTCTGGGCAGGGGGAAAACAGGTGGGTCTGGGCAGGAGGAAAACAGGTGGGTCTGGGCAGGGTGAGAACAGGTGGGTCTGGGCAGGGTGAGAACAGGTGGGTCTGGGCAGGGTGAGAACAGGTGGGTCTGGGCAGGGTGAGAACAGGTGGGTCTGGGCAGGGTGAGAACAGGTGGGTCTGGGCAGGGTGAGAACAGTTGGGTCTGGGCAGGGGGAAAACAGGTGGGTCTGGGCAGGGGGAAAACAGGTGGGTCTGGGCAGGGGGAAAACAGGTGGGTCTGGGCAGGGGGAAAACAGGTGGGTCTGGGCAGGGGGAAAACAGGTGGGTCTGGGCAGGGTGAGAACAGGTGGGTCTGGGCAGGGTGAGAACAGGTGGGTCTGGGCAGGGTGAGAACAGGTGGTCTGGGCAGGGTGAGAACAGGTGGGTCTGGGCAGGGTGAGAACAGGTGGGTCTGGGCAGGGTGAGAACAGGTGGGTCTGGGCAGGGTGAGAACAGGTGGGTGTGGGAAGGGTGAGAACAGGTGGGTGTGGGAAGGGTGAGAACAGGTGGGTCTGGGCAGGGTGAGAACAGGTGGGTCTGGGCAGGGTGAGAACAGGTGGGTCTGGGCAGGGTGATGTTGAATCAGACTTCAATAGTAATATTTGATACAGTGAAAGTGTACATAGAACGTGTCACTGTGAAAGTAAAGAGAAAGAGCTGTTCCTTGAAATTGTAAAGTAGTGGTAGTGTAGTCAATCAATCAATCAATCAATCAATCCATCAATCAATCAAATGTATTTATAAAGACCTTCTTACATCAGCTGATGTCACATAGTGCTGTTCAGAAACCCAGCCTAAAACCCCAAACAGCAAGCAACGCAGGTATAGAAGCATGTGATGGTTTAGTGTAGTGATGGTTTAGTGGAATGGAATAGAAGTCCCAAAATGTTACAACCCCGTGCTTCGCCACAGGTGTGAGTTTTAAATCTTATCAGAAACATCATATCGTCGTGTGTGTTTTGATCAATTATAGTATTGAGTCTTTGAACATCAGGGAAATACTTCTTATTTATGAAACAGCTAACGATCTTTCCTCAACATTACTACAACCACTAACGATCTTTCCTCAACATTACTACAACCACTAACGATCTTTCCTCAACACTTCAACATTACTACAACCACTAACGATCTTTCTCAACATTACTACAACCACTAACGATCTTTCCTCAACACTTCAACATTACTACAACCACTAACGATCTTTCCTCAACATTACTACAACCACTAACGATCTTTCCTCAACACTTCAACATTACTACAACCACTAACGAACTTTCCTCAACATTACTACAACCACTAACGATCTTTCCTCAACATTACTACAACCACTAACGATCTTTCCTCAACACTTCAACATTACTACAACCACTAACGATCTTTCCTCAACATTACTACAACCACTAACGATCTTTCCTCAACACTTCAACATTACTACAACCACTAACGAACTTTCCTCAACATTACTACAACCACTAACGATCTTTCCTCAACATTACTACAACCACTAACGATCTTTCCTCAACATTACTACAACCACTAACAATCTTTCCTCAACATTACTACAACCACTAACGATCTTTCCTCAACATTACTACAACCACTAACGATCTTTCTCAACATTACTACAACCACTAACGATCTATCCTCAACACTTCAACATTACTACAACCACTAACGATCTTTCCTCAACATTACTACAACCACTAACGATCTATCCTCAACATTACTACAACCACTAACGATCTTTCTCAACATTACTACAACCACTAACAATCTTTCTTCAACATTACTACAACCACTAACGAACTTTCCTCAACATTACTACAACCACTAACGATCTTTCCTCAACATTACTACAACCACTAACGATCTATCCTCAACACTTCAACATTACTACAACCACTAACGAACTTTCCTCAACATTACTACAACCACTAACGAACTTTCCTCAACATTACTACAACCACTAACGATCTTTCCTCAACATTACTACAACCACTAAAAATCTTTCCTCAACACTTCAACATTACTTCGATAGTGATACATATGCCAAAATAAAAAAGGCATCTGTTTTGCAAGGTGGCTGCTATGTGCTGTATAGGCCTTCATCGGACTGTAGCTTTGCCAAAAGGAGAGGGGAAGCTGCTTGGTTTCAGAAGGCGCCAGGCCCAGCTCACCAGGGGTCAGTCTTTGATGGTGTGTGTGTGTGTGTGTGTGTGTGTGTGTGTGTGTGTGTGTGTGTGTGTGTGTGTGTGTGTGTGTGTGTGTGTAGGGGCAATGCTCTGCTCACCTGCGGGCAGTCTTTGATGTAGTGTCCTTTGTTGAAGCAGAGATGGCACAGGTAGCAGGGCGGAGGTCGCTTGCTGGGTTTGCGTGACTCAGAGGAGAGGGAAAGGTCAGAGAAGTGGTCCGTCAGAGAATTCAAGCCGTCTACGATGTTGCTGAGCGAGCCGTAGGGAGAGGACCTTCTATACAAATTGTTGTTTAAGGCCTGCGGACAGAAAACAATGAGGACTCTATTCAATCTGTAGCACTGAACATCTACTATATAGCGCAATGGAAAATGAAAGGCAACATTGCCACGGTCAAGAAGACTGCATTCCCGGGTAAAGCAGCATATGCCGGCTCAATCGGAAATTACCTTTACATTTTAACACGCATCTTCCATGATACTTTGGCGATACGGATTGAATAGAGCCCTGAGTGAAATATGGGCTTGAAATTTAGTTGATAACAATTTTCTCAATTTGGCATTAAAGTAATGGGCATTAAAGAATTTTGGCATTAAAGAATTGAATCTTGCTGAAAATGTCAATTACAGACGAGCCTGTATCTAACACTGCATTGAATGAATAACACATGGTTTAGAGCATGTTAAAAAGGTACAATCTGGGATATTAGGCCTAAACAGGATTGTGCCAATTAGCTGACAGAGTGCAGATAGATAAATGGCAGGGCTCCTACAGTTGTCTGTCTGTCTGTCTGTCTGTCTGTCTGTCTGTCTGTCTGTCTGTCTGTCTGTCTGTCTGTCTGTCTGTCTGTCTGTGCCATTACAGTACTGCCTATCTATCTGTCTGTGCCACAACACCAGACCTTGATAGATTTTCCTGTCTGCTAGTCTCCTCACTCTGCACAACAGAAGTGGACATTATTTTATCTTTCCAGATGTGTTGTCATTCCCTCTATGAGCAGAAAGAATTCCATTTCCTGAGAGGAACAGAATGCCTTTGTCAAGGATCATTTTCTGATTCCCTCTTTTGAGTTGGCACAATCAGTACCATTGTATCTATGATCCGGATATGAACCCTGACTATAGCACCAGTGTGTGAAGAAGCAACAAGCAACAAGCTGTTGTGCTGTTTTATTCAGTAAAAGTCCTTACGTACTATGTGTTGTGGAATGGAACTGGATCAGGACGCAAGCGAGGCAATTTCCAGCGCATTGGGCGATGTCATAAATCCACAAATTCGCTACGTAAAACACAACCGTGTTACGTTGTCTATATGAGTAATCAACTCCCTGTACCACATGGCAGTGTGTACGACTGTTAATCATTCACTTTGAAAGATTAACCAGCCACCTCTACATCAGTAATGATGTTGATGACTGAGAGGCATTAATCACAGAAATATACTTATATAGATTATGGGTTATACACTAACCATGGGTCATACTGTACACTAACCATGGGTCATACTGTACACTAACCATGGGTCATACTGTACACTAACCATGGGTCATACACTAACCATGGGTCATACTGTACACTAACCATGGGTCATACTGTACACTAACCATGGGTCATACTGTACACTAACCATGGGTCATACTGTACACTAACCATGGGTCATACACTAACCATGGGTCATACTGTATACTAACCATGGGTCATACTGTACACTAACCATGGGTCATACTGTACACTAACCATGGGTCATACACTAACCATGGGTCATACTGTACACTAACCATGGGTCATACTGTACACTAACCATGGGTCATACACTAACCATGGGTCATACACTAACCATGGGTCATACTGTACACTAACCATGGGCCATACTGTACACTAACCATGGGTCATACTTTACACTAACCATGGGTTATACACTAACCATGGGTCATACACTAACCATGGGTCATACTGTACACTAACCATGGGTCATACACTAACCCAGGGTCATACACTAACCTAGGGTCATACACTAACCCAGGGTCATACTGTACACTAACCATGGGTTATACAGTAACCATGGGTCATATTGTGCACTAACCCAGGGTCATACACTAACCCAGGGTCATCATAGCAGCTACAACTTCAAACAGCATATAGAATCATTCCAAGTATTTAATGAATGCTCTAGTGGATATCGTCATAACGCCACTGTCTCCACCATGACAGCTACTAGAACACATTCAAGCATTTATGAATTGGCAATTACACGGTGACAGGGTGACGCTGAGGCTCACTTTTACACTTTAAAACGTACGCCGAGCAAAAAAACATTGATCGCAAGGTTAAACACACCTTACTCATACAGTATATGTAGAAGTCTACTTTTAACAATTGCCACTGAACATTTTACTAAAACACATTTACTTGAGGAACAGATATAAAGTCTGGTAACAGAGTCGTAACGGAACAGTAACAAATGTTATGTTAGCACATTTACCAAAAAAAAAAACTCTTAAATATCTACTCCGAATTAATATTCAAAAATGTCTGCAGAAAGAGTGGGGAGTAATTAAACTACAGTAGGTGAAGCGGATCAACACCCGGTAATAGAATGATAGTAACAGAATGGCATCATGGGTACTTGATCTGTGCATAATTATGAATGGCATTCTCTTCACGGTGATGCATCCTGGATATGTACACAAAGGTAGATATATGCATTATGGGTATTATTCTAGTGAGCTCTGCCAGTGTCCGCCCCCAAAACAAGACCACATTTGGTTGGTCCAGACTGGACCAAATTTGTACAAATCACAGACATCTGTGTTTCATAAGTTTGTACATCACAGTACAGCACAGTAGAGATCATTAGAGTACAGTATAGTAGAGTACAGTACAGCACAGCTCAGTATAGTAGAGTAAAGTATATTACGTTATGCTGTACTATACTCATGTGTGCTCTACTCTACTGAACTATACTGAACTACACTATACCGAACTACACTATACCGAACTACACTATACTGTCCTGAACTCTACTGTCCTGAACTACACTCTACTGTACCGAATTCTACTGAACTGATCTCTACCATATTGTACTGAACTATACTATACTATACTGTACTCTACTGAACTGAACTCTACTGAATTGTACTGAACTGAATTATACTGAACTATACTATACTGTACTCTACTGAACTGAACTCTACTGAACTGAATTATACTGAACTATACTATACTGAACTACACTATACTGAACTACACTATACCGTACTCTACTGTACTGAACTCTACACTACTGAACTGAACTCTACTGTACTGAAATGAATTCTACTGTACTGAACTATACTATACTGAGCTCTACTGAACTGAACTCTACTCTACTGAACTCTATTGAACTCTACTCTATTGAACTCTACTGAACTATACTGAACTGAACTATAATATACTGTACTGAACTCTTCTGTACTGAACTCTACTGAACTATAATGAACTGAAATCTACTGTACTGAACTACACTATACTGAACTCTACCGTACGGAACTATACCATACGGAACTATACCATACGGAACTATACCGAACTATACCGAACTCTACTGAACTCTACTGAACTCTACTGAACTCTACCCTACTGAACTAAACTCTACTGAACTAAACTCTACTCTACTGAACTAAACTCTACTCTACTGAACTAAACTCTACTCTACTGAACTAAACTCTACTGAACTAAACTCTACTGAACTAAACTCTACTCTACTGAACTAAACTCTACTCTACTGAACTAAACTCTACTCTACTGAACTGAACTCTACTCTACTGAACTGAACTCTACTCTACTGAACTGAACTCTACTAAACTCTACTCTACTAAACTCTACTCTACTAAACTCTACTAAACTCTACTCTACTAAACTCTACTCTACTAAACTCTACTCTACTCTACTAAACTCTACTCTACTCTACTAAACTCTACTCTACTCTACTAAACTCTACTCTACTCTACTAAACTCTACTCTACTAAACTAAACTCTACTCTACTCTACTAAACTAAACTGAACTCTACTGAACTCTACTCTACTGAACTCTACTCTACTGAACTCTACTCTACTCTACTGAACTCTACTCTACTGAACTCTACTCTACTCTACTCTACTGAACTCTACTGAACTCTACTGAACTCTACTGAACTATACTGAAATGAACGATAATATACTCTACTGAACTATAATGAACTGAAATCTTCTGTACTGAACTACACTATACTGCACTCTACTGTACTGAACTACACCCTACTTAACTCTACTGTCCTGAACTCCACTGTCCTGAACTATACTGAACTCTACTGCACTGAACTCTACCGTACTCTACTCTACTGAACTATAGTATACTATACTGAACTCTACTGAACTCTACTCTACTGAACTGAACAGATTTATACTCAACTATACTGAACTGAATTATACTCAACTATACTGAACTCTACTGTACTGAACTCTACTGTCCTGAACTACACTCTACTGTCTACACTATACTGAACTACACTATACCGTACTCTACTGAACTCTACTGTACTGAACTCTACTCTACACTACTGAACTATAATGAAATGAACTCTACTGTACTGAACTGAACTCTACTGAACTGAACTCTACTCTACTGTACTGAACTCTACTCTACTGTACTGAACTATACTGAACCGAACTCTACTCTACTGAACTCTACTGTACTGTACTGAACTCTACTGTACTGAACTACACCCTACGGAACTACACCCTACGGAACTCTACTCTACTGTCCTGAACTGAATTGAACTACACTGAACTCTACTGCACTGAACTATACCATACTCTACTGAACTCTACTCTACTGAACTATAATATACTATACTGAACTCTACTGAACTGAACTCTACTGAACTGAACTATACTCTACTGTATCGAATTCTACTGAACTGATCTCAACTATACTATACTGAACTATACTATACTGTACTCTAATGTACTGAACTATACTCTACTGAACTCTACTGTACTGAACTACACTGAACTACACTATACCGTACTCTACTGAACTCTACTGTACTGAACTCTACTGAACTATAATTTACTCTACTGAACTCTACTGAACTGAACTCTACTGTACTGAACTCTACTGTACTGAACTCTACTGTACTGAACTCTACTGAACTCTACTATACTGAACTCTACTGTACTGAACTGATCTCTACTCGAATGTACTGAACTATACTCTACTGAAATATACTGAACTGAACTATACTGTATTATACTGAATTCTACTGAACTGATCTCTACTGTACTGAATTCTACTGAACTGATCTCTAATGTACTGTACTGAACTATATTATACTGCGTTCTACTGTACTGAACTACACTCTACTAAAATATACTGAATTATACTCTACTGAACTATATTGAACAATACTCTACTGAACTATACTGAACTCTACTGTACTGAAATATAATATACTGAACTATACCACCCTATAGTCTACTGAGCTATACTGAAGTATACTCTCATGTACTATGCTGAACTATACTATACCGCACTATACTCTACTGTACTATACTGAACTATACTCTCATGTACTATGCTGGACTATACTGTGCTGTACTCTACTGAGCTATAGTGTACTGAACTGAAATATACTGAACTATACTGTACTGAACCCTACTCTACTGAACTATACTGTACTGAACTATACTGTAATGTGCTCTACTACAATTCTGGTTTGTGACTACTATGATTTGGCCAATTCAATTACAGTCATTATATAACTTATTTTTCGGTCACCCTGTTCACGTTTTGGTAACAGAGTGAAGCTTTTTAGTCACTTAATAATTCAGAAACAAACTTGATTTCAGTAAAAAAAAAAAAACAATTGGTAGGTCTACCTTTACGTGTTACTTTAGTGAACTTTCATGATCCTCCCTCCTCACGAGGGAGAGAAATTAGAAAATATCTTTAAAATATGTGGGTTTTTGGTTCACAGAATGACAAGACATTAGCTAATATTTCTTAAACTTACAGAACTCAAATAATTAATGCAAAACTAAATATAAATGTTGCTATTAGTTGTCAGGAGTCTTTACTTCAAAATGATTGTGTTTTTTTATGTATTTCTAATACCTATTAAGACTTTTTTTAGGAGATGTTTTTCAAGACCCCTTTTCCATCTGTGTCACCATAAATCTGTTTATTTTAGGTTGGAAAATGGTTGAACGATGCCTTGATTTTAATTTCATTTGACACCAAATTTGATTTGCTCCTATAAACTTCACGTTGATGTTTTTATCGAGGACCCCCCCCCCCTCCCTCCCAAAAAAAGCACACCTATTCCTCTGGGCAAACGTAGTGTACTATATAGCGAATAAGATACAGCCTAGCTTTCTGTAGCATATCTCACAAGCCAAATAAATCCTAGTTTCTTCCTCACCGCGTCTGATGAATGTGGTATTCTACTTGACATACTGCACCGGTCTATATGTCAGACTTCTCTGGAGAGGGATGGTAATCGAATCGAGCACCACCACCAGCATCAGCAGGCCCCATGCAGTATAGGTACATTGCATAGGGTCTACGTCCAAAACGGCACCCTATTCCCTATATAGTGCACTACTTTTGACTGTAGCCCTATGGTCCCTGGTCAAAAATAGTGCACTACTTAGGGAATAGGGTGCCAATTGGGATGTAGACTTTTTCAACTCGCCCTACCTCCCCTGGCAGCCCACTGACATCAGAACAGTCTCAACACACCAGGCACTATGTACTGTGTAAGAGGGGCTCATTCATACTATAGCCTACATACAGCTAATCACCAGTCACCACACTGTTGTGGCCCAATGGAGGCATGTATGTCAGAGCTTGGGATTTACTGTATGTTTGCTGTACGTTTGCTGTACGTTTACTGTACGTTTACTGTACGTCCAACTAAAATAATATTGTAAGTGGGTCATGGATTAAAATGTGGAAATATGTAGGACGGCACATTGGATTGGTAAATTATTATTATCATTTTATTTTATTTAACCTTTATATTTAACTAGGCTAGTCAGTTAAGAACAAATTCTTATTTACAATGACGTTCTACACCGGCCAAACCCAGACGAAGCTGGGCCAATTGTGCGCCGCCCTATGGGATTCCCAATCACGGCCGGTTGTGATATAGCCTGGATTCGAACCAGGGTCTGTGGTGACGCCTCTAGCACTGAGATGCAGTGCCTTAGACCTCAGGGGCTGTGCTTTCATTCTTAAAATGGGACCGTAAGATTTGTAGCCCTATGGGTTGAGAATAATAATTATTATTATTATAATAATCAAAACCAAATTATATACGAAAATATTTGTGCATGCTTCAAGCATACAGTATACAGCTTTTATGTTCAATTTGAGACAAAAATATGGTTAAATGTGTTAATTGCAATGACAATATTATAATTGTTCTATGAATGACAGAATACAATATTGGATTAAGTTCAATCAAAGTTGTTTGGCATGACATACTCTACAGTTTGTACAAAATCACATATTTCATAGTTTGTTTTTTTAAATAAACTTTTCACAGCTTTACCTCATTCCTCTGGAGCTGCAAGAAGTTGTTAAGATAGTTGAAGTTGAGCGCAGAGCTCAGGTCGACAGCAGCAGCGGACCGCTGTTTGTAGTTGTTCAGGTCCGGTGGAGAACTCTCAGAATCCGGTCTGAACGCATCGAAGTCATTGGTCTGGTGGGAGTCTTGTAGAGACAAATAGATCCAGTTCAGTAGTTGTGCTGGTTGATACACAGATGAACCCGTATCTATGGCAGACATCATGTTGATCTTTGGAAGAGGAACGCACAGCGCGTCTTGAAGTTAAAGCGCCTCCGGAGTTATTGCTGCAGAATTAGGCTACCAAAACCAAATCACCTAAACCTGATACAAAAATAAATCCTTTCCACCTCTTTAACCTGCTAAAAAAAAATCCTTGCATTCACCTCAAAGAGCCCTCTTGGACTCCAATCCCTGGATTATGGTCACGGGAGAACCGTGATAAACGCATGACAGGGCAAAACGTTCGTGCCAGTCAAAATATATGTGGACTCCACTCTGTAGCCCATCTCCACTCACCGTAGACCACAGCGGGGACGAGCTCAGCTCATTGCATATTCTCTCTCGGTTATTGGAGTGCTTCATTATGAATAGCTAGCAGGTCTGATAGAGCCCCACAGTGGAGGTGTCACAATACCCATAAAACCTTGCGGTCAATCAGGAAAATGGTTCCTATCATTTTTCCCATAGGGGATTTTAGAAACACTTAAAATAAAGGCTGTGTTTCGTGTAGGCTTAACCTGGCGTGATTTTTTTGATAACCGTGTAAATCTATTTCGGACAAAGGTAACTTTTGATAATATATTCGGCTCTATTTACACTCAGATTCGAAAATGCTAATTAGCATCACAGTAAACATCTTGCAAAACTACAAAACCCTGAAAGCTCCTGCATGTCATCTCCAGCTGACACCTTTTCTAACAGGTATTGTGTCAATTTAAAGCATGCACAAGACAGTTCACAGCACTGTCAATTTAAAGAAATGTAGCCTATTGATTCCATACTACATTTAGCTGACATTAGATAGTTAATCCAGAGATTCTTACCGTTGCCTGAATTCAGCAGTCTCATCCAGATCATCATGGCATTTGTAGGTCTTTATGATAGCCACATTAGCAGTTAATTAGCATTTCATTGGGGGGGGGGGGGGGGGGGGGGGGGGTAAATACAGACGAATATATTGATAAAAGTCACCTTGTCCTACACGGTTATCAAAACGTCACGTCAGGGTAAAACGTCACGTCAGGGTAAAACAAAACACAGCCCTTATTTTAAGTGTTTTTAAAATTCCCTTATGGGAAAAATGAATGGTGGAAAAAAGATTGTAACCATTTCCCTGTTTGACCGCTAGGTTTTATGGGTATTATGACTCATACTGTTGTAATCTATGCTAGAGTAGTCTCGAAAACCCATAGCTACAGTAGGGTCAGGTTTTCGAGACTGATGCTGTAGTGGCAGTGGTATAACGTAGGCTACTTAACAAAAAATACTTTAAAGTAGGCTACTACTTAAGCAGTTTTTTTCTCTATCTGTACTTTACTTCACTATTTATAATTCTTGACAATTTATACGTTTGCTTCACTACATTCCAAATTAAAATAGTGTACATTTTAATCCATACATTTTCCCTGACACCCAAAAGTACTTGTTACATTTTGAAAGAATGCTTAGCAGGACAGGAAAATTATCCAATTTACACACTTATCAAGAGAACATCACTGGTCATCTCTACTGCCTCTGATCTGGCGGACTCACTAAACACAAATACTTTGTGTTGGGAGACAACAATTGTGCCGTCTGGTTTCCATAATATAAGGAATTTGAAATGACTTATACTTTTACTTTTACTTTTGATACTTAAAGCTGCAAAATTCATATAGACATGTGAGTTATAGATCTTTCATTCTCATTGAAACCAAGTCTAAGAAGCAGTAGATTTGTTCTATGTGTGCTGTTTCTATGCTTCCCGTTCTTAAGTTTCGTTTTTGTGTCTTTTACTTTCAGTTTTGTACACCAACTTCAAACAGCTGAAAATACAATATTTGTTTTTATGGAAAATATATTTCACAGCGGTTTAGATGGTATAATGATTCTCAACACTGTACTTGCTTGTTTTGCCGCATAAACTGAAATTAAGCGAACTATTCGAA